>NC_092238.1:56707718-56715218 GCF_036320965.1 Panulirus ornatus
ATATATATATATATATATATATATATATATATATATATATATATATATATATATATATATACATATATATATATATATATATATATATATATATATATATATATATATATATATATATATATATATATATATATATATATATATATATATATATATATGTATATATATATATATTTATATATATATATATTTTTTTTTTTCTTTTTTTTTTTTTTTTTTTTTTATACCTCGTAGCTGTCTCCCGCGTTTGCGAGGTAGCGCAAGGAAACAGACGAAAGAAATTGCCCAACCCCCCCCCCCCATACACATGTACATACATACGTACACACACGCAAATATACATACCTACACAGCTTTCCAGGGTTTACCCCGGACGCTTCACATGCCTTGATTCAATCAACTGACAGCACGTCAACCCCTGTATACCACATCGCTCCAATTCACTCTATTCCTTGCCCTCCTTTCACCCTCCTGCATGTTCAGGCCCCGATCACACAAAATCCTTTTCACTCCTTCTTTCCACCTTCAATTTGGTCTCCCACTTCTCCTCGTTCCCTCCACCTCCGACACATATATCCTCTTGGTCAATCTTTCCTCACTCATTCTCTCCATGTGCCCAAACCACTTCAAAACACCCTCTTCTGCTCTCTCAACCACGCTCTTTTTATTTCCACACATCTCTCTTACCCATACGTTACTTACTCGATCAAACCACCTCACACCACACATTGTCCTCAAACATCTCATTTCCAGCACATCCATCCTCCTGCGCACAACTCTATCCATAGCCCACGCCTCGCAACCATACAGCATTGTTGGAACCACTATTCCTTCAAACATACCCATTTTTGCTTTCCGGGATAATGTTCTCGACTTCCACACATTTTTCAAGGCTCCCAAAATTTTTGCCCCCTCCCGCACCCTATGATCCACTTCCGCTTCCATGGTTCCATCCGCTGACAGATCCACTCCCAGATATCTAAAACACTTCACTTCCTCCAGTTTTTCTCCATTCAAACTCACCTCCCAATTGACTTGACCCTCAACCCTACTGTACCTTATAACCTTGCTCTTATTCACATTTACTCTTAACTTTCTTCTTCCACACACTTTACCAAACTCCGTCACCAGCTTCTGCAGTTTCTCACATGAATCCGCCACCAGCGCTGTATCATCAGCGAACAACAATTGACTCACTTCCCAAGCTCTCTCATCCCCAACAGACTTCATACTTGCCCCTATTTCCAAGACTCTTGCATTTACCTCCCTAACAACCCCATCCATAAACAAATTAAACAACCATGGAGACATCACACACCCCTGCCGCAAACCTACATTCACTGAGAACCAATCACTTTCCTCTCTTCCTACACGTACACATGCCTTACATCCTCGATAAAAACTTTTCACTGCTTCTAACAACTTGCCTCCCACACCATATATTCTTAATACCTTCCACAGAGCATCTCTATCAACTCTATCATATGCCTTCTCCAGATCCATAAATGCTACATACAAATGCATTTGCTTTTCTAACTATTTCTCACATACATTCTTCAAAGCAAACACCTGATCCACACATCCTCTACCACTTCTGAAACCACACTGCTCTTCCCCAATCTGATGCTCTGTACATGCCTTCACCCTCTCAATCAATACCCTCCCATATAATTTACCAGGAATACTCAACAAACTTATACCTCTGTAATTTGAGCACTCACTCTTATCCCCTTTGCCTTTGTACAATGGCACTATGCACGCATTCCGCCAATCCTCAGGCACCTCACCATGAGTCATACATACATTAAATAACCTTACCAACCAGTCAACAATACAGTCACCCCCTTTTTTTTATAAATTGCACTGCAATACCATCCAAACCTGCTGCCTTGCCGGCTTTCATCTTCCGCAAAGCTTTTACTACCTCTTCTCTGTTTACCAAATCATTTTCCCTAACCCTCTCACTTTGCACACCACCTCGACCAAAACACCCTATATCTGCCACTCTGTCATCAGACACATTCAACAAACCTTCAAAATACTCATTCCATCTCCTTCTCACATCACCACTACTTGTTATCACCTCCCCATTTACGCCCTTCACTGAAGTTCCCATTTGCTCCCTTGTCTTACGCACCCTATTTACCTCCTTCCAGAACATCTTTTTATTCTCCCTAAAATTTACTGATAGTCTCTCACCCCAACTCTCATTTGCCCTTTTTTTCACCTCTTGCACCTTTCTCTTGACCTCCTGTCTCTTTCTTTTATACTTCTCCCACTCAATTGCATTTTTTCCCTGCAAAAATCGTCCAAATGCCTCCCTCTTCTCTTTCACTAATACTCTTACTTCTTCATCCCACCACTCACTACCCTTTCTAAACAGCCCACCTCCCACTCTTCTCATGCCACAAGCATCTTTTGCGCAATCCATCACTGATTCCCTAAATACATCCCATTCCTCCCCCACTCCCCTTACTTCCATTGTTCTCACCTTTTTCCATTCTGTACACAGTCTCTCCTGATACTTCCTCACACAGGTCTCCTTCCCAAGCTCACTTACTCTCACCACCTTCTTCACCCCAACATTCACTCTTCTTTTCTGAAAACCCATACTAATCTTCACCTT
This sequence comes from Panulirus ornatus, assembly GCF_036320965.1. Taxonomy (NCBI): domain Eukaryota; kingdom Metazoa; phylum Arthropoda; class Malacostraca; order Decapoda; family Palinuridae; genus Panulirus; species Panulirus ornatus. Next base: position 56,710,345 of record NC_092238.1, read on the forward strand.
AGCCTCCACAAGATAATGATCAGACATCCCTCCAGTTGCACCTCTCAGCACATTGACATCCAAAAGTCTCTCTTTCGCACGCCTGTCAATTAACACGTAATCCAATAACGCTCTCTGGCCATCTCTCCTACTTACATAAGTATACTTATGTATATCTCGCTTTTTAAACCAGGTATTCCCAATCATCAGTCCTTTTTCAGCACATAAATCTACAAGCTCTTCACCATTTCCATTTACAACACTGAACACCCGATGCATACCAATTATATATATATATATATATATATATATATATATATATATATATATATATATATATATATATATATATATATATTTGTTATTATTTTTATTATTTTGCTTTGTTGCTGTCTCCCGCGTTTGCTAGGTAGCGCAAGGAAACAGACGAACGAAATGGCCCAACCCACCCCCATACACATGTATATACATACACGTCCCTACACGCAAATATACATGCCCATACATCTCAATGTACACATATATATACAGATGCACACAATTCACACTATCTGCCTTTATTCATTCTCATCGCCACCTCGCCACACAAGGAATATCATCCCCCTCCACCCTCATATGTGCGAGGTAACGCCAGGAAAAGACAACAAAGGCCCAATTCGTTCACACTCAGTCTCTAGCTGTCATGCAATAATGCCCGAAACCACAGTTCCCTTTCCACATCCAGGCCACAACGAACTTTCCATGGCTTACTCCAGACGCTTCACATGCCCTGATTCAATCCATTGACAGCACGTCGACCCGGTATACCACATCGATCCAATTCACTCTATTCCTTGCCCGCCTTTTACCCTCCTGCATGTTCAGGCCCCGATCACACAAAATCTTTTTCACTGCATATTTCCACCTCCAATTTAGTCTCCCACTTCTCCTCGTTCCCTCCACTTCCGACACATATATCCTCTTGGTCAATCTTTCCTCACTTATTTTCTCCATGTGCCCAAACCATTTCAAAACATCCTCTTGTGCTCTACCAACCACGCTCTTCTTATTTCCACACATCTCTCTTACCCTTACATTACTTACTCGATCCTACCGTCCCACACCACATATTGTCCTCAAACATCTCATTTCCAGCACATCCATTCTCCTGCGCACAACTCTATCCATAGCCCACGCCTCGCAACCATACAACATTGTTGGAACCACTATTCCTTCAAACATACCCATTTTTGCTTTCCGAGATAATGTTCTCGACTTCCACACATTCTTCAAGGCTCCCACGATTTTCGCCCCCTTCCTCACTCTATGATTATTATATATGATTATTATATATGATTATTATATATATATATATATATATAGAGAGAGAGAGAGAGAGAGGTGAAAGAGGTGAAAAAAAGGGCAAATGAGAGTTGGGGTGAGAGACTATCAGTAAATTTTAGGGAGAATAAAAAGATGTTCTGGAAGGAGGTAAATAGGGTGCGTAAGACAAGGGAGCAAATGGGAACTTCAGTGAAGGGCGTAAATGGGGAGGTGATAACAAGTAGTGGTGATGTGAGAAGGAGATGGAATGAGTATTTTGAAGGTTTGTTGAATGTGTCTGATGACAGAGTGGCAGATATAGGGTGTTTGGGTCGAGGTGGTGTGCAAAGTGAGAGGGTTAGGGAAAATGATTTGGTAAACAGAGAAGAGGTAGTAAAAGCTTTGCGGAAGATGAAAGCCGGCAAGGCAGCAGGTTTGGATGGTATTGCAGTGGAATTTATTAAAAAAGGGGGTGACTGTATTGTTGACTGGTTGGTAAGGTTATTTAATGTATGTATGACTCATGGTGAGGTGCCTGAGGATTGGCGGAATGCGTGCATAGTGCCATTGTACAAAGGCAAAGGGGATAAGAGTGAGTGCTCAAATTACAGAGGTATAAGTTTGTTGAGTATTCCTGGTAAATTATATGGGAGGGTATTGATTGAGAGGGTGAGGGCATGTACAGAGCATCAGATTGGGGAAGAGCAGTGTGGTTTCAGAAGTGGTAGAGGATGTGTGGATCAGGTGTTTGCTTTGAAGAATGTATGTGAGAAATACTTAGAAAAGCAAAAGGATTTGTATGTAGCATTTATGGATCTGGAGAAGGCATATGATAGAGTTGATAGAGATGCTCTGTGGAAGGTATTAAGAATATATGGTGTGGGAGGCAAGTTGTTAGAAGCAGTGAAAAGTTTTTATCGAGGATGTAAGGCATGTGTACGTGTAGGAAGAGAGGAAAGTGATTGGTTCTCAGTGAATGTAGGATTGCGGCAGGGGTGTGTGATGTCTCCATGGTTGTTTAATTTGTTTATGGATGGGGTTGTTAGGGAGGTAAATGCAAGAGTCTTGGAAAGAGGGGCAAGTATGAAGTCTGTTGGGGATGAGAGAGCTTGGGAGGTGAGTCAGTTGTTGTTCGCTGATGATACAGCGCTGGTGGCGGATTCATGTGAGAAACTGCAGAAGCTGGTGACGGAGTTTGGTAAAGTGTGTGGAAGAAGAAAGTTAAGAGTAAATGTGAATAAGAGCAAGGTTATTAGGTACAGTTGGGTTGAGGGTCAAGTCAATTGGGAGGTGAGTTTGAATGGTGAAAAACTGGAGGAAGTGAAGTGTTTTAGATATCTGGGAGTGGATCTGTCAGCGGATGGAACCATGGAAGCGGAAGTGGATCATAGGGTGGGGGAGGGGGCGAAAATTTTGGGAGCCTTGAAAAATGTGTGGAAGTCGAGAACATTATCCCGGAAAGCAAAAATGGGTATGTTTGAAGGAATAGTAGTTCCAACAATGTTGTATGGTTGCGAGGCGTGGGCTATGGATAGAGTTGTGCGCAGGAGGATGGATGTGCTGGAAATGAGATGTTTGAGGACAATGTGTGGTGTGAGGTGGTTTGATCGAGTAAGTAACGTAAGGGTAAGAGAGATGTGTGGAAATAAAAAGAGCGTGGTTGAGAGAGCAGAAGAGGGTGTTTTGAAATGGTTTGGGCACATGGAGAGAATGAGTGAGGAAAGATTGACCAAGAGGATATATGTGTCGGAGGTGGAGGGAACGAGGAGAAGAGGGAGACCAAATTGGAGGTGGAAAGATGGAGTGAAAAGGATTTTGTGTGATCGGGGCCTGAACATGCAGGAGGGTGAAAGGAGGGCAAGGAATAGAGTGAATTGGAGCGATGTGGTATACAGGGGTTGACGTGCTGTCAGTGGATTGAATCAAGGCATGTGAAGCGTCCGGGGGAAACCATGGAAAGCTGTGTAGGTATGTGTATTTCCGTGTGTGGACGTGTGTATGTACATGTGTATGGGGGGGGTTGGGCCATTTCTTTCGTCTGTTTCCTTGCGCTACCTCGCAAACGCGGGAGACAGCGACAAAGTATAAAAAAAAAAAAAAAAAAAAAAAAAAATATATATATATATGTATGTATAAAAAAAATTATACATTTCCTTTTTCCATAGCCAGGGGTTGAACCATTATGTGATATTCATTTTTTCATTTCATTTCAAGCTAGAAGTTTAAGTTTTCTAAATTGTTTCTTACATTTTTCATATGTATATATATGTATGTATGTGTGTGTGTATATGTGCGTATGTATGTGTATGTGTGTGTATGTGTATATATATATATATATATATATATTATCCCTGGGGATAGGGATGAAAGAATACTTCCCAAGTATTCCTCAGGTGTCGTAGAAAGCGACTAGAGGGGACGGGAGCGGGGGGCCAGAAATCCTCCCCTCCTTGTATTTTTTTAACTTTCTAGAATGGGAAACAGAAAAAGGAGTCACGCGGTGAGTGCTCATCCTCCTCGAAGGCTCAGATTGGGGTGCCTAAATGTGTGTGGATGTAACTAAGATGTGAAAAAAGGAGAGATAGGTCGTATGTTTGAGGAAAGGAACTTGGATGTTTTGGCTCTGAGTGAAACGAAGCTCAAGGGTAAAGGGGAAGAGTGGTTTGGGAATGTCTTGGGAGTAAAGTCAGGGGTTAGTGAGAGGACAAGAGCAAGGGAAGGAGTAGCAGTACTCCTGAAACAGGAGTTGTGGGAGTATGTGATAGAATGTAAGAAAGTAAATTCTCGATTAATATGGGTAAAACTGAAAGTTGATGGAGAGAGATGGGTGATTATTGGTGCATATGCACCTGGGCATGAGAAGAAAGATCATGAGAGGCAAGTGTTTTGGGAGCAGCTGAATAAGTGTGTTAGTGGTTTTGATGCACGAGACCGGGTTATAGTGATGGGTGATTTGAATGCAAAGGTGAGTAATGTGGCAGTTGAGGGAATAATTGGTATACATGGGGTGTTCAGTGTTGTAAATGGAAATGGTGAAGAGCTTGTAGATTTATGTGCTGAAAAAGGACTGATGATTGGGAATACCTGGTTTAAAAAGCGAGATATACATAAGTATACTTATGTAAGTAGGAGAGATGGCCAGAGAGAGTTATTGGATTACGTGTTAATTGACAGGCGTGCGAAAGAGAGACTTTTGGATGTTAATGTGCTGAGAGGTGCAACTGGAGGGATGTCTGATCATTATCTTTTGGAGGCTAAGGTGAAGATTTGTATGGGTTTTCAGAAAAGAAGAGTGAATGTTGGGGTGAAGAGGGTGGTGAGAGTAAGTGAGCTTGGGAAGGAGACTTGTGTGAGGAAGTACCAGGAGAGACTGAGTACAGAATGGAAAAAGGTGAGAACAATGGAAGTAAGGGGAGTGGGGGAGGAATGGGATGTATTTAGGGAATCAGTGATGGATTGCGCAAAAGATGCTTGTGGCATGAGAAGAGTGGGAGGTGGGTTGATTAGAAAGGGTAGTGAGTGGTGGGATGAAGATGTAAGAGTATTAGTGAAAGAGAAGAGAGAGGCATTTGGACGATTTTTGCAGGGAAAAA
>NC_092238.1:56720218-56745218 GCF_036320965.1 Panulirus ornatus
TATATATACGTGTACGAAGAGAGGAAAGTGATTTTTTCTCAGTGAATGTAGGTTTGCTTCAGGGATGTGTGATGTCTCCATGGTTGTTTAATTTGTTTATGGATGGGGTTGTTAGGGAGGTGAATGCAAGAGTTTTGGAAAGAGGGGCAAGTATGAAGTCTGTTGGGGATGAGAGAGCTTGGGAAGTGAGGCAGTTGTTGTTCGCTGATGATACAGCGCCTGTGGCTGATTCATGTGAGAAACTGCAGAAGCTGGTGACTGAGTTTGGTACAGTGTGTGAAAGAAGAAAGTTAAGAGTAAATGTGAATAAGAACAAGGTTATCAGGTACAGTAGGGTTGAGGGTAAAGTCAATTGGGAGGTATGTTTGAATGGAGGAAAACTGGAGAAATGAAAGTGTTTTAGATATCTGGGAATGGATCTGGCGGCGGATGGAACCATGGAAGCGGAAGTGGATAATTGAGTAGGGGAGGGGGCGAAAATCCTGGGAGCCTTAAAGAATGTGTGGAAGTCGAGAACATTATCTCGGAAAGCAAAAATGGGTATGTTTGAAGGAATAGTGGTTCCAACAATGTTGTATGGTTGCGAGGCGTGAGCTATGGATAGAGTTGTGCGCAGGTGGATGGATGTGCTGGAAATGAGATGTTTGAGGACAATGTGTGGTGTGAGGTGGTTTGATCGAGTAAGAAACGTAAGGGTAAGAGAGATGTTTGGAAATAAGAAGAGCGTGGTTGAGAGAGCAGAAGAGGGTGTTTTGAAATGATTTGGGCACATGGAGAAAATGAGTGAGGAAAGATTGACCAAGAGGGTATATGTGTTGGAGGTGGAGGGAACGAGAAGTGGGAGACCAAATTGGAGTTGGAAAGATGGTGTGAAAAAGATTTTGTGTCATCGGGGCCTGAACATGCAGGAGGGTGAAACAAGGGCAAGGAATGGAGTGAATTGGATCGATGTGGTATACCGGGGTTGACGTGCTGTCAGTGGATTGAATCAGGGCATGTGAAGCATCTGGGGTAAACCATGAAAAGCTGTGTAGGTATGTATATTTGCGTGTGTGGACGTATGTATATACATGTGTATATAGCGAGGTAGCGTTAAGAACAGAGGACTGGGCCTTTGAGGGAATATCCTCACCTGGACCTCTTCTCTGTTCCTTCTTTAGGAAAATTAAATATATATATATATATATATATATATATATATATATATATATATATATATATATATATATATATATATATATATATATTTATATATATATATATTTAATTTTCCAAAAGAAGGAACAGAGAAGAGGTCCAGGTGAGGATATTCCCTCAAAGGCCCAGTCCTCTATTCTTAACGCTACCTAGCTATCGCGGGAAATAGCGAATAGTATGAAAAAAAAAAAAAAATATACTCATGGATTTGTATGTAGCATTTATGGATCTGGAGAAGGCATATGATAGAGTTGATAGAGATGCTCTGTGGAAGGTATTAAGAATATATGGTGTGGGAGGAAAGTTGTTAGAAGCAGTGAAAAGTTTTTATCGAGGATGTAAGGCATGTGTACGTGTAGGAAGAGAGGAAAGTGATTGGTTCTCAGTGAATGTAGGTTTTCGGCAGGGGTGTGTGATGTCTCCATGGTTGTTTAATTTGTTTATGGATGGGGTTGTTAGGGAGGTAAATGCAAGAGTTTTGGAAAGAGGGGCAAGTATGAAGTCTGTTGGGGATGAGAGAGCTTGGGAAGTGAGTCAGTTGTTGTTCGCTGATGATACAGCGCTGGTGGCTGATTCATGTGAGAAACTGCAGAAGCTGGTGACTGAGTTTGGTAAAGTGTGTGGAAGAAGAAAGTTAAGAGTAAATGTGAATAAGAGCAAGGTTATTAGGTACAGTAGGGTTGAGGGTCAAGTCAATTGGGAGGTGAGTTTGAATGGAGAAAAACTGGAGGAAGTGAAGTGTTTTAGATATCTGGGAGTGGATCTGGCAGCGGATGGAACCATGGAAGCGGAAGTGGATCATAGGGTGGGGGAGGGGGCGAAAATTTTGGGAGCCTTGAAGAATGTGTGGAAGTCGAGAACATTATCTCGGAAAGCAAAAATGGGTATGTTTGAAGGAATAGTGGTTCCAACAATGTTGTATGGTTGCGAGGCGTGGGCTATGGATAGAGTTGTGCGCAGGAGGATGGATGTGCTGGAAATGAGATGTTTGAGGACAATGTGTGGTGTGAGGTGGTTTGATCGAGTGAGTAACGTAAGGGTAAGAGAGATGTGTGGAAATAAAAAGAGCGTGGTTGAGAGAGCAGAAGAGGGTGTTTTGAAGTGGTTTGGGCACATGGAGAGGATGAGTGAGGAAAGATTGACCAAGAGGATATATGTGTCGAAGGTGGAGGGAGCAAGAAGAAGAGGGAGACCAAATTGGAGGTGGAAAGATGGAGTGAAAAAGATTTTGTGTGATCGGGGCCTGAACATGCAGGAGGGTGAAAGGAGGGCAAGGAATAGAGTGAATTGGAGCGATGTGGTATACCGGGGTTGACGTGCTGTCAGTGGATTGATTCAAGGCATGTGAAGCGTCTGGGGTAAACCATGGAATGCTGTGTAGGTATGTATATTTGCGTGTGTGGACGTGTGTATATACATGTGTACGGGGGGGGGGGGTTGGGCCATTTCTTTCGTCTGTTTCCTTGCGCTTCCTCGGAAACGCGGGAGACAGCGACAAAGTATAAAAAAAAAAAAATAAAATATATATATATATATATATATGTATACATATATGTATACAAGAAAGAGGCAGGAGGTGAAGTGGAAGGTGTATGAGGTGAAAAAGAGGGCAAATAAGAGTTGGGGTGAGTGAGTAAATTTTAGGGAGAATAAAAAGATGTTTTGGAAGGAGGTAAATAAAGTGCGTAAGACAAAGGAACAAATGGGAACTTTAGTGAAGGGGGCTAATAGGGAGGTGATAACAAGTAGTGGTGATGTGACAGGGAGATTGAGTGAGCGTTTTGAAGTTTTGTTGAATGTGTTTGATGATAGAGTGGCAGATATTGGGTGTTTTGGTTGAGATGGTTTGCAAAGTGAGAGGATTAGGGAAAATGATTTGGTAAACAGAGAACAGGTAGTAAAAGCCTTGCGAAATATGAAAGCCGGCAAGCCAGCAGGTTTGGATGGTATTGCATTGGAATTTATTAAAAAAGTCGGTGACTGTATTGTTGACTTGTTGATAATGTTGTTTTATGTATGTATGATTCATGGAGAGGTGCCTGTAGATTGGCGGAATGCTTGCATAGTGCCATTGTACAAAGGCAAAGGGGATAAGAGTGAGTGCTCAAATTACAAAGGTATAAGTTTGTTGAGTATTCCTGGGAAATTATATGGGAGGGTATTGATTGAGAGGGTGAAGGCATGTACAGAGCATCAGACAGGGGAAGAGCAGTGTGGTTTCAGAAGTGGTAGAGGATGTGTGGATCAGGTGTTTGCTCTAAAGAATGTATGTGAGAAATACTTAGGAAAGCAAATGGATTTGTATGTAGAATTTATGGATCTGGAGAAGGCATATGATAGAGTTGATAGAGATGCTCTGTGGAAGGTAATAAGAATATATGGTGTCGGTGGCAAGTGAGAAGTTTTTATCGAGGATGTAGGGTATGTGTACGTGTAGGAAGTGAGGAAAGTGATTGGTTCTCAGTGAATGTAGGTTTGCGGCAGGGGTGTGTGATGTTTCTATGGTTGTTTAATTTGTTTATGTATGGGGTTGTTAGGGAGGTGAATGCAAGAGTTTTGGAAAGAGGGGCAAGTATGAAGTCTGTTGTGGATGAGAGAGCTTGGGAAGTGAGTCAGTTGTTGTTCGCTGATGATACAGCGCTGGTGGCTGATTCATGTGAGAAACTGCAGAAGCTGGGGAATGAGTCTGGTAAAGTGTTTGAAAGAAGAAAGCTAAGAGTAAATGTGAATAAGAGCAAAGTTATTAGGTACAGTAGGGTTGAGGGTCAAGTCAATTTGGAGGCTAGTTTGAATGGAGAAAAACTTTAGGAAGTAAAGTGTTTTAGATATCTGGGAGTGGATCTGGCAGCGGATGGAACAATGGAACGGAAGTGAATCGTAGGGTGGGGAGGGGGCGAAAGTTCTAGGAGCCTTGAAGAATGTTTGGAAGTCGAAAACATTATCTCGGAAAGCAAAAATGGCTATGTTTGAAGGAATAGTGGTTTCCAACAATGTTGTATGGTTGCGCGGAGTAGGCTATAGATAGAGTTGTGCGCAGGAGGGTGGATTAGCTGGAAATGAGATGTTTGAGGACAATATGTGGTTTGAGGTGGTTTGATCGAGTAAGTAATGTAAGGGTAAGAGAGATGTGTGGAAATAAAAAGAGTGTGGTTGAGAGAGCAGAAGAGGGTGTTTTGAAATGGTTTGCTCACATGGATAGAATGAGTGAGGAAAGATTGACCAACAGGATGTATATGTCAGAGGTGGATGGAACGAGGAGAAGTGGGAGACCAAACTGGAGGTGGAAAAATGAAGTGAAAAAGATTTTGTGTGATCGGGGCCTGAACATGTAGTAGGGTGTAAGGCGTGCAAGGAATAGAGTAAATTGGAACGGTGTGGTATACCGTGGTCGACATGCTGTCAATGGATTGAACCAGGGCATGTGAAGCGTCTGGGGTAAACCATGGAAAGTTGTGTGGGGCCTGGATGTGGAAAGGGAGCTGTGGTTTCGGTGCTTTATTTCAAGACAGCTAGAGACTGAGTATGAACGAATGCGGCCTTTGTTGTCCTTTCCTAGTGCTACCTCGCACACATTAGGGGGGAGGGGTTTGTTATTCCATGTGTTGCGGGGTGGCGATTGGAATGAATAAAGGCAGGCAGTATGAATTATGTACATGTGTATATATGTATATGTCTGTGTGTGTATATGTATGTGTACATTGAGATGTATATGTTTGTATATTCACTTCTGTGGACGTGTATGTATATACACGAGTCTGTGGGTGGGTTTGGGCCATTCTTTCGTCTGTTTCCTTGCGGTACCTCACTAACGCGTGAGACAGCGACAAAGCAAAATAAATGAATAAATAAATAAATAAATAGAAACGAGAACAATGTTGCCTATGATGGCAGGCCCTCATCATATTGGTCTTCCCAAGCATTATGAACCCTGCCTTGCATATATATATATATATATATATATATATATATATATATATATATATATATATATATCCCTACAAAGATTTTTGTAGATACGAGGTAGTGAAATTGTGCACAAAATACTTTGGTATAGAGGAAAAAATACGGTAAAAGTAAGTAGGTTCATACCTTCAATACCTTAACACATTCGTTTTCTTTGTATATATTCCATACAGAGGCGGCAGTGTATCCAGAAAATCTTATTAGAAAATAAGTAAAAACAAAGCAGGTTGAAATTTTTTATATCACTTTTATTAAACCTCTTTGTTTTTCTATTTTTTCTAACATACACTTGATAGACATTTTTTGCTGTCTTCACTGTATATGAGTGTAGGTGTTAATTTCTGTGTAAACCTGTCTGTGATACTTTCTCCTCAGTCCCCGAGGCCCCGTGTGCTAGTTATGGCCGTCGGCTGCTCATGCACCAGCAGCAAGCCAAAATCCATATTCGCTAAACACGCCATGGAATTAATTTACTGGATATTCCCTCTATGTTATATATATATATATATATATATATATATATATATATATATATATATATATATATATATATGTATATATGTATATATATATATATATATATATATATATATATATATATATATATATATATATATATATATATATATATACATATATACATACACATATATATATATATATATATATATATATATATATATATATATATATATATATATATATATATATATATATATATATATATATATATATATATATATATATATAACATGTGTATATATATATAACATGTGTTTGCTTTGAAGAATGTATGTGAGAAATACTTAGAAAAGCAAATGGATTTGTATGTAGCATTTATGGATCTGGAGAAGGCATATGATAGAGTTGATAGAGATGCTCTGTGGAAGGTATTAAGAATATATGGTGTGGGAGGCAAGTTGTTAGAAGCAGTGAAAAGTTTTTATCGAGGATGTAAGGCATGTGTACGTGTAGGAAGAGAGGAAAGTGATTGGTTCTCAGTGAATGTAGGTTTGCGGCAGGGGTGTGTGATGTCTCCATGGTTGTTTAATTTGTTTATGGATGGTGTTGTTAGGGAGGTAAATGCAAGAGTCCTGGAAAGAGGGGCAAGTATGAAGTCTGTTGGGGATGAGAGAGCTTGGGAAGTGAGTCAGTTGTTGTTCGCTGATGATACAGCGCTGGTGGCTGATTCATGTGAGAAACTGCAGAAGCTGGTGACTGAGTTTGGTAAAGTGTGTGGAAGAAGAAAGTTAAGAGTAAATGTGAATAAGAGCAAGGTTATTAGGTACAGTAGGGTTGAGGGTCAAGTCAATTGGGAGGTGAGTTTGAATGGAGAAAAACTGGAGGAAGTGAAGTGTTTTAGATATCTGGGAGTGGATCTGTCAGCGGATGGAACCATGGAAGCGGAAGTGGATCATAGGGTGGGGGAGGGGGCGAAAATTTTGGGAGCCTTGAAAAATGTGTGGAAGTCGAGAACATTATCTCGGAAAGCAAAAATGGGTATGTTTGAAGGAATAGTGGTTCCAACAATGTTGTATGGTTGCGAGGCGTGGGCTATGGATAGAGTTGTGCGCAGGAGGATGGATGTGAGGATGGAAATGAGATGTTTGAGGACAATGTGTGGTGTGAGGTGGTTTGATCGAGTAAGTAACGTAAGGGTGAGAGAGATGTGTGGAAATAAAAAGAGCGTGGTTGAGAGAGCAGAAGAGGGTGTTTTGAAATGGTTTGGGCACATGGAGAGAATGAGTGAGGAAAGATTGACCAAGAGGATATATGTGTCGGAGGTGGAGGGAACGAGGAGAAGAGGGAGACCAAATTGGAGGTGGAAAGATGGAGTGAAAAAGATTTTGTGTGATCGGGGCCTGAACATGCAGGAGGGTGAAAGGAGGGCAAGGAATAGAGTGAATTGGAGTGATGTGGTAAAAATTTTGTTTGTGTTTTGATAAATCCATACATATATGGCAATGAAGAGGACAAAGATGACAAATTTTTGATAAGAGAAATGTTACCTTCCAACAACAACTTCATTTCTTTATTGAAGTGAGAATTAACTGTTCTAAGGGATTTTTGCTAAGTTTAGAATATGTTGTGTTATCATTTAGAAGATCATTCATTTTAGATAAATAGTTACTTTTGTCTAAAATCACAACAGTGTTAGCCCTATCTGCTTTAATAATATGTATATCCTTGTCTTTTTTTATGGTGTTAATATCTCTTATGAATCTTTTAGGGCAATTAGCTTCCACTGGTTTTGACAAATTGGCATACACTAAACCCTTGCAAATATAAATATCATCATTACTTAAATTACTGTATTTTTCTGAATTACAAAAAGACTTTGTGACATCAACACAGCTGGCTTCTCTGTTAGAGCACACAAAACTTAAACCATAGCCTAATGCACACAAGGAATCTTTTTCTAGTTGTTTATTAAATAGGTTTACCACAAAAGATGGGTTTGTGTTCTTTGTGTTCTCACTTCAATAAAGAAATGAAGTTGTTGTTGAAAGGTAACATTTCTCTTATCAAAAATTTGTCATCTTTGTCCCCTTCATTGCCATATATGTATGGACTTATCAAAACACATAAACAAAATTTTCCAGCAAGACCTATAGTTAGTTCAGTATGCTCCATCACATAAAAATCATCAAAATGGTTAGTTTCCTTATGAAGCCCTTTAGTGGGTAAGGTATCAAATTCTAATATCATGAACAATATAGATTTAGTCAACAAGCTAAACAATATCAATATTAATTTTGATTTCAAACTAGTTAGCTTTGATGTTTCCTCACTTTTCACTCAAGTTCCAGCTGATGACCTTTTAGAATATTTATTTGATGCCTTGGATGATACTCAATTACCTGTTTCAAAGTCTAATTTCATTGAACTGATAAAATTGTGTATAACAGACTGTGTATATCAAGTTAATGGAGACTATTATGCTCAAAAATTTGGTATGGCAATGGGTAACCCTCTTTCACCTGTACTAAGTTATCTTTATATGGAATTTTTTGAAACAAAGTTACTAAAAGATATCTTACCTTCTAATGCAATTTGGTTTAGGTATGTAGATGATGTTCTTTGTGTTTGGCCAACAAATGAAAATTTACAAATATTTCTCCCCTTACTTAACAATTTAGTACCTTCCATCAAATTCACTGTAGAAAATGAAAATAATGGTATGTTACCATTTTTAGATTGCATGATCCATAGACAAGGAAACAAGTTTAAGTTTAGCCATATACAGAAAACCCACCAATGTATGCTCATATATCCATTATTACTCATCTCAACATGAAAGAGTTAAATTATCATCATTTCAATCTATGTTCCTAAGGGCATTACGTATTTGCACTCCAGAGTTTATTCATGAGGAGTTTGAGAAGATATATTCTATTTGATCTAAGTTAAAGTACCCTAGATATTTCATTGATGAATCCCTTAAGTTAGCAAAGAAATCATTTTATAGAGTTGAGTCCAAACCTCCCATTGACACCAAGAATCTTTTAGTTCTCCCTTTTAATAATAATTTCACTTTGCTTCCCATGTTGCTTAAATCCTTTAATGTAAATGTTGCCTTTAGCAACAATAATACTATAAAGAATATCTTAATCAGGAATTCACCAGAAAATTCTCTTGGTTGCATCTATAAAGTTCCTTGTGGAAACTGTAATAAATTTTATGTTGGTCAAACTGGTAAGGATCTTTCTGTTAGACTTAAGCAACATGAATATAGTATAAGAACGGGACAAGAATCAAATGCCTTGTTTAATCATGTTAAAAACTATGATAATTGTAATGACTGGAGTAACGCCATCTCAGTTGTTAACTCTAACTCTATTACCAAGAGAAATATCATTGAAATTTCTACTATCAAATACAACAAGAATTATAATCTTAATATTAGTGATGGTCTGTACAAATTAGATAACTTTATTGTTGATAGGATTTGTAGAATGATAAGTTCATGAACACTCGTTGTATGTTTTGGACAACCACATGTTTACCAAATGGCGTCCTAGCTCCGTCTCTTCGATGTATATGAACTGACTGTTATATTCCTCTCTTGTGTCTGCCCTGATGATGTGATTATTACAAGAAAGTGCACTTGGGAACTTTTCGTGTTTCAATTTCCCCGTGGACTCATAGGAATATATATATATATATATATATATATATATATATATATATATATATATATATATATATATATATATATATATATATATATATATATATATATATATATATATATATATATATATATATATATATATATATATATATATATATATATATATATATATATATATATATATATATATATATATATATATATATATATGTATTGCCCTCCCTAAAGGATCCTATATGGAAATAAAGGGGAAAAGATTTTCGTATTCAAGTGTCTCGCCTTTGACTCCAGACTCGAGCAAACAGTGGCAAGCCAGCCAGGTAGCGACGAGAGAGAACGACTACGGCAATACAGCGTTTGGTTCATCTGGCCTCCGTCTGCGCCACACTGCACTGAACCAAGTGGCCGGAAGTCAGCACCACAAGTAAAGCATCCTCCTCGAAGGCTCAGAGTGGGGTGCCTATATGTGTGTGGATGTAACCAAGATGTGAAGACCCTTACTGGAAAAACAATCACTCTTGAAGTAGAACCTTCAGACACAATTGAAAATGTGGAGGAAAATAGTGAAATTGGAGAAAAAATGTAGCTTAGACATTGAAGCTTATTGATACAGTGGTTAAATTGATGAGAACTGCTATTGACGTTTGTGTAAATAAATTATATATTTCCTTTTTTCCATAGCCAGAGGTTGAACCATTATGTGACATTCATTTTTTTCATTCATTTCAAGCTAGAAGTTTCAGTTTTCTAAATTGTTTCTTACATTTTTCATATGTATATATATGTATGTGTGTGTGTGTGTATATGTGCGTATGTATGTGTATGTGTGTGTATGTGTATATGTATATATATATGTATATTATCCCTGGGGATAGGGGTGAAAGAATACTTCCCACGTATTCCTCGCGTGTCGTAGAAAGCGACTAGAGGGGACGGGAGCGGGGGGCCAGAAATCCTCCCCTCCTTGTATTAACTTTCTAAAATGGGAAACAGAAGAAGGAGTCACGCGGGTAGTGCTCATCCTCCTCGAAGGCTCAGAGTGGGGTGCCTAAATGTGTGTGGATGTAACCAAGATGTGAAAAAAGGAGAGATAGGTAGTATGTTTGAGGAAAGGAACATGGATGTTTTGGCTCTGAGTGAAACGAAGCTCAAGGGTAAAGGGGAAGAGTGGTTTGGGAATGTCTGGGGAGTAAAGTCAGGGGTTAGTGAGAGGACAAGAGCAAGGGAAGGAGTAGCAATACTCCTGAAACAGGAGTTGTGGGAGTATGTGATAGAGTGTAAGAAAGTAAATTCTCGATTAATATGGGTAAAACTGAAAGTTGATGGAGAGAGGTGGGTGATTATTGGTGCATATGCACCTGGGCATGAGAAGAAAGATCAAGAGAGGCAAGTGTTTTGGGAGCAGCTGAATGAGTGTGTTAGTGGTTTTGATGCACGAGACCGGGTTATAGTGATGGGTGATTTGAATGCAAAGGTGAGTAATGTGGCAGTTGAGGGAATAATTGGTATACATGGGGTGTTCAGTGTTGTAAATGGAAATGGTGAAGAGCTTGTAGATTTATGTGCTGAAAAAGGACTGATGATTGGGAATACCTGGTTTAAAAAGCGAGATATACATAAGTATACTTATGTAAGTAGGAGAGATGGCCAGAGAGCGTTATTGGATTACGTGTTAATTGACAGGCGTGCGAAAGAGACTTTTGGATGTTAATGTGCTGAGAGGTGCAACTGGAGGGATGTCTGATCATTATCTTGTGGAGGCTAAGGTGAAGATTTGTATGGGTTTTCAGAAAAGAAGAGTGAATGTTGGGGTGAAGAGGGTGGTGAGAGTAAGTGAGCTTGAGAAGGAGACCTGTGTGAGGAAGTACCAGGAGAGACTGAGTACAGAATGGAAAAAGGTGAGAACAATGGAAGTAAGGGGAGTGGGGGAGGAATGGGATGTATTTAGGGAATCAGTGATGGATTGCGCAAAAGATGCTTGTGGCATGAGAAGAGTGGGAGGTGGGTTGATTAGAAAGGGTAGTGAGTGGTGGGATGAAGAAGTAAGAGTATTAGTGAAAGAGAAGAGAGAGGCATTTGGACGATTTTTGCAGGGAAAAAATACAATTGAGTGGGAGAAGTATAAAAGAAAGAGACAGGAGGTCAAGAGAAAGGTGCAAGAGGTGAAAAAAAGGGCAAATGAGATTGGGGTGAGAGAATATCATTAAATTTTAGGGAGAATAAAAAGATGTTCTGGAAGGAGGTAAATAAAGTGCGTAAGACAAGGGAGCAAATGGGAACTTCAGTGAAGGGCACAAATGGGGAGGTGATAACAAGTAGTGGTGATGTGAGAAGGAGATGGAGTGAGTATTTTGAAGGTTTGTTGAATGTGTTTGATGATAGAGTGGCAGATATAGGGTGTTTTGGTCGAGGTGGTGTGCAAAGTGAGAGGGTTAGGGAAAATGATTGGGTAAACAGAGAAGAGGTAGTGAAAGCTTTGCGGAAGATGAAAGCCGGCAAGGCAGCAGGTTTGGATGGTATTACAGTGGAATTTATTGTAAAAGGGGGTGACTGTATTGTTGACTGGTTGGTAAGGTTATTTAATGTATGTATGACTCACGGTGAGGTGCCTGAGGATTGGCGGAATGCGTGCATAGTGCCATTGTACAAAGGCAAAGGGGATAAGAGTGAGTGCTCAAATTACAGAGGTATAAGTTTGTTGAGTATTCCTGGTAAATTATATGGGAGGGTATTGATTGAGAGGGTGAAGGCATGTACAAAGCATCAGATTGGGGAAGAGCAGTGTGGTTTCAGAAGTGGTAGAGGATGTGTGGATCAGGTGTTTGCTTTGAAGATTGTATGTGAGAAATACTTAAAAAAGCAAATGGATTTGTATGTAGCATTTATGGATCTGGAGAAGGCATATGATAGAGTTGATAGAGATGCTCTGTGGAAGGTATTAAGAATATATGGTGTGGGAGGAAAGTTGTTAGAAGCAGTGAAAAGTTTTTATCGAGGATGTAAGGCATGTGTACGTGTAGGAAGAGAGGAAAGTGATTGGTTCTCAGTGAATGTAGGTTTTCGGCAGGGGTGTGTGATGTCTCCATGGTTGTTTAATTTGTTTATGGATGGGGTTGTTAGGGAGGTAAATGCAAGAGTTTTGGAAAGAGGGGCAAGTATGAAGTCTGTTGGGGATGAGAGAGCTTGGGAAGTGAGTCAGTTGTTGTTCGCTGATGATACAGCGCTGGTGGCTGATTCATATGAGAAACTGCAGAAGCTGGTGACTGAGTTTGGTAAAGTGTGTGGAAGAAGAAAGTTAAGAGTAAATGTGAATAAGAGCAAGGTTATTAGGTACAGTAGGGTTGAGGGTCAAGTCAATTGGGAGGTGAGTTTGAATGGAGAAAAACTGGAGGAAGTGAAGTGTTTTAGATATCTGGGAGTGGATCTGGCAGCGGATGGAACCATGGAAGCGGAAGTGGATCATAGGGTGGGGGAGGGGGCGAAAATTCTGGGGGCCTTGAAGAATGTGTGGAAGTCGAGAACATTATCTCGGAAAGCAAAAATGGGTATTTTTGAAGGAATAGTGGTTCCAACAATGTTGTATGGTTGCGAGGCGTGGGCTATGGATAGAGTTGTGCGCAGGAGGATGGATGTGCTGGAAATGAGATGTTTGAGGACAATGTGTGGTGTGAGGTGGTTTGATCAGGTGAGTAACGTAAGGGTAAGAGAGATGTGTGGAAATAAAAAGAGCGTGGTTGAGAGAGCAGAAGAGGGTGTTTTGAAGTGGTTTGGGCACATGGAGAGAATGAGTGAGGAGAGATTGACCAAGAGGATATATGTGTCGGAGGTGGAGGGAACGAGGAGAAGAGGGAGACCAAATTGGAGGTGGAAAGATGGAGTGAAAAAGATTTTGTGTGATCGGGGCCTGAACATGCAGGAGGATGAAAGGAGGGCAAGAAATAGAGTGAATTGGAGCGATTTGGTATACCGGGGTTGACGTGCTGTTAGTGGATTGAATCAAGGCATGTGAAGCGTCTGGGGTAAACCATGGAAAGCTGTGTAGGTATGTATATTTGCGTGTGTGGACGTATGTATATACATGTGTATGGGGGGGGTTGGGCCATTTCTTTCGTCTGTTTCCTTGCGCTACCTCGCAAACGCGGGAGACAGCGATAAAGTATAAAAAAAAAAAAAAAAATATATATATATATAGATATATATATATATATATATATATATATATATATATATATATATATATATATATATATATATATATATATATATATATATATATATATATATATATATATATATATATATATATATTCCATACATATATGGCTTCATTGCCATATATGTAAGGATATATCAAAACACGAACAAAATTTTCCAGCAAGACCTATAGTTAGTTTAGTAGGCTCCATCACATACAAAATTATCAAAATGGTTAGTTTCCTTATTAAACCCTTTACTGGGTAAGGTATCAAAATCTAATATCATGAACAATGTAGATTTAGTCAACAAGCTAAACAATATCAATATCAATTTTGATTTTAAACTAGTTAGCTTTGATGTTTCCTCACTTTTCACTCAAGTTCCAGTTGATGACCTTTTAGAATATTTATTTGATGTCTTGGATGATAGTCAATTACCTGTTTCAAAGTCTAATTTCATTGACCTGATAAAATTGTGTACAAAAGACTGTATTTCAATTTAATGGAGATTATTATGATCAAAAATTTGGTATGGCAGTGGGTAACCCTCTTTCACCTGTACTAAGTAATCTTTTTTTTTTTTTTTTTTTTTTTTTATACTTTGTCGCTGTCTCCCGCGTCTGCGAGGTAGCGCAAGGAAACAGACGAAAGAAATGGCCCAACCCCCCCCCCCATACACATGTACATACACATGTCCACACACGTGTATACATACCTACACAGCTTTCCATGGTCCACCCCAGACGCCTCACATGCCTTGATTCACTCCAATGACAGCACGTCAACCCCTGTATACCACATCGCTCCAATTCACTCTATTCCTTGCCCTCCTTACACCCTCCTGCATGTTCAGGCCCCGATCACACAAAATCTTTTTCACTCCATCTTTCCACCTCCAATTTGGTCTCCCTCTTCTCCTCGTTCCCTCCACCTCCGACACATATATCCTCTTGGTCAATCTTTCCTCACTCATTCTCTCCATGTGCCCAAACCATTTCAAAACACCCTCTTCTGCTCTCTCAACCACGCTCTTTTTATTTCCACACATCTCTCTTACCCTTACGTTACTTACTCGATCAAACCACCTCACACCACATATTGTCCTCAAACATCTCATTTCCAGCACATCCATCCTCCTGCGCACAACTCTATCCATAGCCCACGCCTCGCAACCATACAACATTGTTGGAACCACTATTCCTTCAAACATACCCATTTTTGCTTTCCGAGATAATGTTCTCGACTTCCACACATTTTTCAAGGCTCCCAAAATTTTCGCCCCCTCCCCCACCCTATGATCCACTTCCGCTTCCATGGTTCCATCCGCTGACATATCCACTCCCAGATATCTAAAACACTTCACTTCCTCCAGTTTTTCTCCATTCAAACTTACCTCCCAATTGACTTGACCCTCACCCCTACTGTACCTAATAACCTTGCTCTTATTCACATTTACTCTTAACTTTCTTCTTCCACACACTTTACCAAATTCAGTCACCAGCTTCTGCAGTTTCTCACATGAATCAGCCACCAGCGCTGTATCATCAGCGAACAACAACTGACTCACTTCCCAGGCTCTCTCATCCCCAACAGACTTCATACTTGCCCCTCTTTCCAGGACTCTTGCATTTACCTCCCTAACAACCCCATCCATAAACAAATTAAACAACCATGGAGACATCACACACCCCTGCCGCAAACCTACATTCACTGAGAACCAATCACTTTCCTCTCTTCCTACACGTACACATGCCTTACATCCTCGATAAAAACTTTTCACTGCTTCTAACAACTTGCCTCCCACACCATATATTCTTAATACCTTCCACAGAGCATCTCTATCAACTCTATCATATGCCTTCTCCAGATCCATAAATGCTACATACAAATCCATTTGCTTTTCTAAGTATTTCTCACATACATTCTTCAAAGCAAACACCTGATCCACACATCCTCTACCACTTCTGAAACCGCACTGCTCTTCCCCAATCTGATGCTCTGTACATGCCTTCACCCTCTCAATCAATACCCTCCCATATAATTTACCAGGAATACTCAACAAACTTATACCTCTGTAATTTGAGCACTCACTCTTATCCCCTTTGCCTTTGTACAATGGCACTATGCACGCATTCCGCCAATCCTCAGGCACCTCACCATGAGTCATACATACATTAAATAACCTTACCAAGCAGTCAACAATACAGTCACCCCCTTTTTTAATAAATTCCACTGCAATACCATCCAAACCTGCTGCCTTGCCGGCTTTCATCTTCCGCAAAGCTTTTACTACCTCTTCTCTGTTTACCAAATCATTTTCCCTAACCCTCTCACTTTGCACACCACCTCGACCAAAACACCCTATATCTGCCACTCTGTCATCAGACACATTCAACAAACCTTCAAAATACTCATTCCATCTCCTTCTCACATCACCACTACTTGTTATCACCTCCCCATTTACGCCCTTCACTGAAGTTCCCATTTGCTCCCTTGTCTTACGCACCCTATTTACCTCCTTCCAGAACATCTTTTTATTCTCCCTAAAATTTACTGATAGTCTCTCACCCCAACTCTCATTTGCCCTTTTTTTCACCTCTTGCACCTTTCTCTTGACCTCCTGTCTCTTTCTTTTATACTTCTCCCACTCAATTGCATTTTTTCCCTGCAAAAATCGTCCAAATGCCTCTCTCTTCTCTTTCACTAATACTCTTACTTCTTCATCCCACCACTCACTACCCTTTCTAAACAGCCCACCTCCCACTCTTCTCATGCCACAAGCATCTTTTGCGCAATCCATCACTGATTCCCTAAATACATCCCATTCCTCCCCCACTCCCCTTACTTCCATTGTTCTCACCTTTTTCCATTCTGTACACAGTCTCTCCTGGTACTTCCCCACACAGGTCTCCTTCCCAAGCTCACTTACTCTCACCACCTTCTTCACCCCAAAATTCACTCCTCTTTTCTGAAAACCCATACTAATCTTCACCTTAGCCTCCACAAGATAATGATCAGACATCCCTCCAGTTGCACCTCTCAGCACATTAACATCCAAAAGTCTCTCTTTCGCACGCCTGTCAATTAACACGTAATCCAATAACGCTCTCTGGCCATCTCTCCTACTTACATAAGTATACTTATGTATATCTCGCTTTTTAAACCAGGTATTCCCAATCATCAGTCCTTTTTCAGCACATAAATCTACAAGCTCTTCACCATTTCCATTTACAACACTGAACACCCCATGCATACCAATTATTCCCTCAACTGCCACATTACTCACTTTTGCATTCAAATCACCCATCACTATAACCCGGTCTCGTGCATCAAAACCGCTAACACACTCATTCAGCTGCTCCCAAAACACTTGCCTCTCATGATCTTTCTTCTCATGCCCAGGTGCATATGCACCAATAATCACCCACCTCTCTCCATCAACTTTCAATTTTACCCATATTAATCGAGAATTTACTTTCTTACATTCTATCACATACTCCCACAACTCCTGTTTAAGGAGTATTGCTACTCCTTCCCTTGCTCTTGTCCTCTCACTAACCCCTGACTTCACTCCCCAGACATGTGTCTAAATGTGTGTGGATGTAACCAAGATGTGAAAAAAGGAGAGATAGGTAGTATGTTTGAGGAAAGGAACCTGGATGTTTTGGCTCTGAGTGAAACGAAGCTCAAGGGTAAAGGGGAAGAGTGGTTTGGAAATGTCTAAGTAATCTTTATATGGAATTTTTTGAAACAAAATTACTAAAGGATATCTTACCTTCTAATGCAATTTGGTTTAGGTATGTAGATGATGTTCTTTGTTTTTGGCCAAAAATGAAAATTTACAAATATTTCTCCCCTTACTTAACAATTTAGTACCTTCCATCAAATTCACTGTAGAAAATGAAAATGATGGTATGTTACCATTTCTAGATTGCATGATCCATAGACAAGGAAACAAGTTTAAGTTTAGCATATACAGAAAACCCACCAATGTATGCTCATATATCCATTATTACTCATCTCAACATGACAGAGTTAAATTATCATCATTTCAATCTATGTTCCTAAGGACATTACGTATTTGCACTCCAGAGTTTATTCATGAGGAGTTTGAGAAGATATATTCTATTTGATCTAAGTTAAAGTACCCTAGATAATTCATTGATAAATCCCTTAAGTTAGCAAAGAAATCATTTTATGGAGTTGAGCCCAAACCTCCCATTGACACCAAGAATCTTTTAGTTCTCCTTTTTAATAATAATTTCACTTTGCTTCCCATGTTGCTTAAATCCTTTAATGTAAATGTTGCCTTTAGCAACAATAATACTATAAAGAATATCTTAATCAGGAATTCACCAGAAAATTCTCTTGGTTGCATCTATAAAGTTCCTTGTGGAAACTGTGATAAATCTAATGTTGGTCAGACTGGTAAGGATCTTTCTATTAGACTTAAGCAATATAAATATAGTATAAGAACGGGACAAGAATCAAATGCCTTGTTTAATCATGTTAAAAGCTATGATCATTGTACTGACTGGAGTAACGCTATCTCAGTTGTTAACTCTGTCTCTATTACCAAGAGAATTATCATTGAAATTTCTATTATTAAATACACAAAGAATTATAATCTTAATATTAGTGATGGTCTGTACAAATTAGATAACTTTATTGTTGGTAGGATTTGTAGAATGATAAGTTTATGAACGCTCGTTGTATGTTTTGGACAACCACATGTTTACCAAATGGCGTCCTAGCTCCGTCTCTTCGATGTATATGAACTGACTGTTATATTCCTCTCTTGTGTCTCCCATGATGATGTGATTATTATACGAAAGTGCACTCGAGAACTTTTCGTGTTTCATTTTCCCTGTGGATTCATAGGAATATATATATATATATATATATATATATATATATATATATATATATATATATATATATATATATATATATATATATATATATATATATATATATATATACATATATATATATATATATGTATATATATATATATATATATGTATATATATATATATATATATATATATATATATATATATATATATATATATATATATATATATATATATATATATATATATATATATATTATTTTTTTTTATTATACTTTGTCGCTGTCTCCTGCGTTTGCGAGGTAGCGCAAGGAAACAGATGAAAGAAATGGCCCAACCCACCCCCATACACATGTATATACATAAGTCCACACACGCAAATATACATACCTACACAGCTTTCCATGGTTTACCCCAGACGCTTCACATGCCTTGATTCAATCCACTGACAGCACGTCAACCCCGGTATACCACATCGCTCCAATTCACTTTATTTCTTGCCCTCCTTTCACCCTCCTGCATGTTCAGGCCCCGATCACACAAAATCTTATTCACTCCATCTTTCCACCTCCAATTTGGTCTCCCTCTTCTCCTCGTTCCCTCCACCTCCGACACATATATCCTCTTGGTCAATCTTTCCTCACCCATTCTCACCATGTGCCCAAACCACTTCAAAACACCCTCTTCTGCTCTTCTCAACCACGCTCTTTTTATTTCCACACATCTCTCTTACCCTTACGTTACTAACTCGATCAAACCACCTCACACCACACATTGTCCTCAAACATCTCATTTCCAGCACATCCATCCTCCTGCGCACAACTCTATCCATAGCCCACGCCTCGCAACCATACAACATTGTTGGAACCACTATTCCTTCAAACATACCCATTTTTGCTTTCCGAGATAATGTTCTCGACTTCCACACATTCTTCAAGGCCCCCAGAATTTTCGCCCCCTCCCCCACCCTATGATCCACTTCCGCTTCCATGGTTCCATCCGCTGCCAGATCCACTCCCAGATATCTAAAACACTTCACTTCCTCCAGTTTTTCTCCATTCAAACTCACCTTCTAATTGACTTGACCCTCAACCCTACTGTACCTAATAACCTTGCTCTTATTCACATTTACTCTTAACTTTCTTCTTCCACACACTTTACCAAACTCAGTCACCAGCTTCGCAGTTTCTCACATGAATCAGCCACCAGCGCTGTATCATCAGGAACAACAACTGACTCACTTCCCAAGCTCTCTCATCCCCAACAGACTTCATACTTGCCCCTCTTTCCAAAACTCTTGCATTTACCTCCCTAACAACCCCATCCATAAACAAATTAAACAACCATGGAGACATCACACACCCCTGCCGCAAACCTACATTCACTGAGAACCATTCACTTTCCTCTCTTCCTACACATACACATGCCTTACATCCTCGATAAAAACTTTTCACTGCTTCTAACAACTTTCCTCCCACGCCATATATTCTTAATACCTTCCACAGAGCATCTCTATCAACTCTATCATATGCCTTCTCCAGATCCATAAATGGTACATACAAATCCATTTGCTTTTCTAAGTATTTCTCACATACATTCTTCAAAGCAAACACCTGATCCACACATCCTCTACCACCTCTGAATCCACACTGCTCTTCCCCAATCTGATGCTCTGTACATGCCTTCACCCTCTCAATCAATACCCTCCCATATAATTTACCAGGAATACTCAACAAACTTATACCTCTGTAATTTGAGCACTCACTCTTATCCCCTTTGCCTTTGTACAATGGCACCATGCACGCATTCCGCCAATCCTCAGGCACCTCACCATGAGTCATACATACATTAAATAACCTTACCAAGCAGTCAACAATACAGTCACCCCCTTTTTTAATAAATTCCACTGCAATACCATCCAAACCTGCTGCCTTGCCGGCTTTCATCTTCCGCAAAGCTTTCACTACCTCTTCTCTGTTTACCAAATTATTTTCCCTAACCCTCTCACTTTGCACACCACCTCGACCAAAACACCCTATATCTGCCACTCTATCATCAAACACATTCAACAAACCTTCAAAATACTCACTCCATCTCCTTCTCACATCACCACTACTTGTTATCACCTCCCCATTTGCGCCCTTCACTGAAGTTCCCATTTGCTCCCTTGTCTTACGCACTTTATTTACCTCCTTCCAGAACATCTTTTTATTCTCCCTAAAATTTAATGATACTCTCTCACCTCAACTCTCATTTGCCCTTTTTTTCACCTCTTGCACCTTTCTCTTGACCTCCTGTCTCTTTCTTTTATACATCTCCCACTCAATTGCATTTTTTCCCTGCAAAAATCGTCCAAATGCCTCTCTCTTGTCTTTCACTAATACTCTTACTTCTTCATCCCACCACTCACTACCCTTTCTAATCAACCCACCTCCCACTCTTCTCATGCCACACGCATCTTTTGCACAATCCATCACTGATTCCCTAAATACACCCCATTCCTCCCCCACTCCCCTTACTTCCATTGTTCTCACCTTTTTCCATTCTGTACTCAGTCTCTCCTGGTACTTCCTCACACAGGTCTCCTTCCCAAGCTCACTTACTCTCACCACCCTCTTCACCCCAACATTCACTCTTCTTTTCTGAAAACCCATACAAATCTTCACCTTAGCCTCCAAAAGATAATGATCAGACATCCCTCCAGTTGCACCTCTCAGCACATTAACATCCAAAAGTCTCTCTTTCTCACGCCTGTCAATTAACACGTAATCCAATAACGCTCTCTGGCCATCTCTCCTACTTACATAAGTATACTTATGTATATCTCGCTTTTTAAACCAGGTATTCCCAATCATCAGTCCTTTTTCAGCACATAAATCTACAAGCTCTTCACCATTTCCATTTACAACACTGAACACCCCATGTATACCAATTATTCCCTCAACTGCCACATTACTCATCTTTGCATTCAAATCACCCATCACTATAACCCGGTCTCGTGCATCAAAACCACTAACACACTCATTCAGCTGCTCCCAAAACACTTGAATTTGTTTGTAAATTATGAAAAACCATGGTATTGGGGGGGGGGGGGCAAATCAAGTTGTCAAGCAATGGTTTATGGGTGTTCCTCCCACACAAGTCCCATAGGAGGAGAAACCGGTGAAAATAACTCGCGAGGTGGAGCAACACATGGCGGCTGTCAAACAGCTCGAGTCTCTTGGTGTAAGAGTTAATAAGACAGTGGTCTAGTGCTACGGAGAGAGAGAGCTGTTTGCAGTCGGCCATTTGCGTCCATCTATGCTGTTGTGACCTAGCGAACGCGTCACCAGATTCTACAACACACATCCACCTCCTGCAGTCAAACCACTTCTGCCCCTTAAACCAGCACACCACCAATGTAAGAGCGAGAGAAATCCATGAAGAGATGTCCACGTGAATTCCTAACGGCCTTGACCTCTTTTACTTATAAAGTGGCGTCCCGTACTGATGAAAGCTGGCGGATAAGAACGGCCACGAGGACATCGCTGCCCTGCTCAAGGTCGAGACTGGAGTCTTCCCTAGACCTTCTGGACTGCATCAGCCTTCACTCCTGCCTGCAGTAGCATGCTTTCCGACATGTTTCATGAGCTCCTCTTCGCCAACTGAACTACCTTGTCCACCAGTGATGCTACTACGTTTGTGAATCAAAAACCATTGCAACACAAACCTCGTCAGGTGGTAGTGTCCCGCAGTGTATCGAGACAGACTTCCCCAGAACTTTTTAAACGGGAAGTAGATGTTTATAGTTGTGTTACTGGAGTAATAGTTTTTCATACATGATGTTTTGACAAGAAAATAGTGAAATTGGAAAAAATGTAGCTTAGACATTGAAGCTTATTGATACAGTGGTTAAATTAATGAGAACTACTATTGACTTTTGTGTAAATAAATTAAACATTTCCTTTTTCCATAGCCAGAGGTTGAACCATTATGTGACATTCATTTTTTTTTTCTTTTCATTGCAAGCTAGAAGTTTCAGTTTTCTAAATTGTTTCTTACATTTTTCATATGTATATATATGTATGTGTGTGTGTGTGTATATGTGCGTGTGTATGTGTATGTGTGTGTATGTGTATATATATATATATATATATATATTATCCCTGGGGATAGGGGTGAAAGAATACTTCTCACGCATTCCTCGCGAGTCGTAGAAAGCGACTAGAGGGGACGGGAGCGGGGGGCCAGAAATCCTCCCCTCCTTGTATTTTTTTAACTTTTTTAAAATGGGAAACAGAAGAAGGAGTCACGCGGGGAGTGCTCATACTCCTCGAAGGCTCAGATTGGGGTGCCTAAATGTGTGTGGATGTAACCAAGATGTGAAAAAAGGAGAGATAGGTAGTATGTTTGAGGAAAGGAACCTGGATGTTTTGGCTCTGAGTGAAACGAAGCTCAAGGGTGAAGGGGAAGAGTGGTTTGGGAATGTCTTGGGAGTAAAGTCAGGGGTTAGTGAGAGGACAAGAGCAAGGGAAGGAGTAGCAGTACTCCTGAAACAGGAGTTGTGGGAGTACTTGATAGAATGTAAGAAAGTAAATTCTCGATTAATATGGGTAAAACTGAAAGTTGATGGAGAGAGATGGGTGATTATTGGTGCATATGCACCTGGGCATGAGAAGAAAGATCATGAGAGGCAAGTGTTTTGGGAGCAGCTGAATGAGTGTGTTAGTGGTTTTGATGCACGAGACCGGGTTATAGTGATGGGTGATTTGAATGCAAAGGTGAATAATGTGGCAGTTGAGGGAATAATTGGTATTCATGGGGTGTTCAGTGTTGTAAATGGAAATGGTGAAGAGCTTGTAGATTTATGTGCTGAAAAAGGACTGATGATTGGGAATACCTGGTTTAAAAAGCGAGATATACATAAGTATACTTATGTAAGTAGGAGAGATGGCCAGAGAGCGTTATTGGATTACGTGTTAATTGACAGGCGCGCGAAAGAGAGACTTTTGGATGTTAATGTGCTGAGAGGTGCAACTGGAGGGATGTCTGATCATTATCTTGTGGAGGCTAAGGTGAAGATTTGTATGGGTTTTCAGAAAAAAAGAGTGAATGTTGGGGTGAAGAGGGTGGTGAGAGTAAGTGAGCTTGGGAAGGAGACTTGTGTGAGGAAGTACCAGGAGAGACTGAGTACAGAATGGAAAAAGGTGAGAACAATGGAAGTAAGGGGAGTGGGGGAGGAATGGGATGTATTTAGGGAATCAGTGATGGATTGCGCAAAAGATGCTTGTGGCATGAGAAGAGTGGGAGGTGGGTTGATTAGAAAGGGTAGTGAGTGGTGGGATGAAGAAGTAAGAGTATTAGTGAAAGAGAAGAGAGAGGCATTTGGACGATTTTTGCAGGGAAAAAATGCAGTTGAGTGTGAGACGTATAAAAGAAAGAGACAGGGGGTCAAGAGAAAGGTGCAAGAGGTGAAAAAAAGGGCAAATGAGAGTTGGGGCGAGAGAGTATCATTAAATTTTATTGAGAATAAAAAGATGTTCTGGCAGGAGGTAAATAAAGTGCGTAAGACAAGGGAGCAAATGGGAACTTCAGTGAAGGGCGCAAATGGGGAGGTGATAACAAGTAGTGGTGATGTGAGAAGGAGATGGAGTGAGCATTTTGAAGGTTTGTTGAATGTGTTTGATGATAGAGTGGCAGATATAGGGTGTTTTGGTCGAGGTGGTGTGCAAAGTGAGAGGGTTAGGGAAAATGATTTGGTAAACAGAGAAGAGGTAGTAAAAGCTTTGCGGAAGATGAAAGCCGGCAAGGCAGCAGGTTTGGATGGTATTGCAGTGGAATTTATTAAAAAAGGGGGTGACTGTATTGTTGACTGCTTGGTAAGGTTATTTAATGTATGTATGACCCACGGTGAGGTGCCTGAGGATTGGCGGAATGCGTGCATAGTGCCATTGTACAAAGGCAAAGGGGATAAGAGTGAGTGCTCAAATTACAGAGGTATAAGTTTGTTGAGTATTCCTGGTAAATTATATGGGAGGGTATTGATTGAGAGGGTGAAGGCATGTACAGAGCATCAGATTGGGGAAGAGCAGTGTGGTTTCAGAAGTGGTAGAGGATGTGTGGATCAGGTGTTTGCTTTGAAGATTGTATGTGAGAAATACTTAGAAAAGCAAATGGATTTGTATGTAGCATTTATGGATCTGGAGAAGGCATATGATAGAGTTGATAGAGATGCTCTGTGGAAGGTATTAAGAATATATGGTGTGGGAGGCAAGTTGTTAGAAGCAGTGAAAAGTTTTTATCGAGGATGTAAGGCATGTGTACGTGTAGGAAGAGAGGAAAGTGATTGGTTCTCAGTGAATGTAGGTTTGCGGCAGGGGTGTGTGATGTCTCCATGGTTGTTTAATTTGTTTATGGATGGGGTTGTTAGGGAGGTGAATGCAAGAGTTTTGGAAAGAGGGGCAAGTATGAAGTCTGTTGGGGATGAGAGAGCTTGCGAAGTGAGTCAGTTGTTGTTCGCTGATGATACAGCGCTGGTGGCTGATTCATGTGAGAAACTGCAGAAGCTGGTGACTGAGTTTGGTAAAGTGTGTGAAAGAAGAAAGTTAAGAGTAAATGTGAATAAGAGCAAGGTTATTAGGTACAGTAGGGTTGAGGGTCAAGTCAATTGGGAG
>NC_092238.1:56747718-56758053 GCF_036320965.1 Panulirus ornatus
GCTGAACCCATGATACGTTCATCAAGAAGCTGAACCCATGATACGTTCATCAAGAAGCTGAACCCATGATACGTTCATCAAGAAGCTGAACCCATGACACGTTCATCAAGAAGCTGAACCCATGATACGTTCATCAAGAAGCTGAACCCATGACACGTTCATCAAGAAGCTGAACCCATGATACGTTCATCAAGAAGCTGAACCCATGATACGTTCATCAAGAAGCTGAACCCATATTTTCGTCAAACTTATATATACGTGCAATTAATCACTGAGATTACAATTTGAGCGTTAAGGGAAGAGAGTTTTACACTTGTCATAAGCTTTCTCTTAAGGTGTGAGTGCACGAGTGAGGGAGGTAGAGACATAAAAGGAGAGAGAGAGAGAGAGAGAGAGAGAGAGAGAGAGAGAGAGAGAGAGAGAGAGAGAGAGAGAGAGAGAGAGAGAGAGAGAGAGAGAGAGAGAGAGAGAGAGAGAGAGAGAGAGAGAGGTGACTAGATGTATACAGTAAATAATGTTTACCATAACATAGTGAATTCTGTTCAATAAACCAAAGATACATTACTGATGCAAACACATCCCCAGCCTGTCGGTGGTATATGAATAAGGTGCGAAAAACAAGTTTCCGGATAAGCACACACATATACAAAACTACACTATACACCTGTGCATGCGTTAGTCTCCTATTTCATTTCTAATTTTTTTTCCTATTGTCCCACCTTTTCTTCATCTCATCTAGATTTCCAAAAAAAAAAGCTGGTAGGGAGAGAGGGAGGGCATTTATTGGTAATGATCATGGACAAATCAGAACCAGAATAATACATTTCAATGCAATCTAGGTTCAAGTTCGAACGTTCCTAATTTTATGGTATATTTGATTTTCATATTTTTCTTACCTTGGTAAGTGCAGCCTTAACGCGTCTTCCGTCTCGCTGTTGTCTGTGTTAAATGCACCGCACATTGGTGGCCAGGCGTGTCACTCTTCCTAGTCCTCGCTAAACATGGTCCACTGTGCAAGGCTGCCTGCAAGATGTATTCATCCTGCAGGGCCTTAGCGTGATTCTTCAGAGTTTGTAGTGCTGCCTGTAAGCGGAACCTTGTTTTTGACCAATGAATAATACACTTCGGATATGTAGGTAAATACAAGTGGCTTTATAACCATTTTTTACCTTTAGATTTTTGATAACAGATGGGCCTTCAGCTTTCAGATGTTAGTATTATTCTACAGTTGTGATGGCGACTGAAACTCAGGAGGGTGCCACAACTTTCTACCTCTCTGTCTGTCTGTGTGTCCAGAGGGCGGTTGTGTATCGAGTACACACATCTGAAATTCCCCACTCATATCTTCATTTCATGTGTACCGCATAACAAAACCGATGCAAACAAAAAAAAAACCAGACAAACAGAAAATATACGTGGTAAGAGACAGTAAAAATTGTTTGTAATCTTTGTCAGGTGGCAGGGATAAATGGACTGGTGGGCTGCAGAAGGTTCCCCTGTGTAAACTAACTGTGAGTGACACTACAAGGATTAGAAGGATCAGCAAGATTAAATGAGTGTGTTGGCTGCTGGCTGGTTGGTGCTTGGATGGTCCCACACCCCAGAAAAACACAGTTTAGGAGATAAAGAGAGTTAGAAAAGAAAATAACAATTGCAAAAGCGATGAAAATGAAGTTATTGAGTAGTCAAAATGTAACAACAGAAATAACGACAATATGCTGAAACAACATTTACGCTGAGAATTTTCAACGATCTTTTTGAAGTATAGTAATGAAAAGAAAGTGACAGGACTGAGGAGACTAAAGATGCTGAAGAAAACTATCTCCATTCAAGACAAAACTGTAAAAGCTGAAAAAGTATTCACTAAAATCAAAGAAAATCTTAATCATTATACACTTCTGTAATCATCACGTTCGTATTGTTCAAATTAGAGGTATAAGTTTGTTGAGAATTATTGGGAAATCATATTGGATGATATTAATTGAGAGGAGCAAGGCATGTAGAGAGTATCAGATTGGGGAAGAGCAATATGGTTTCTGAAGTGGTAGGGGATGTGTGGATCAGGTGTTTGCTTTCAAAAATCTATGTGAGAAATACTTAGAAAAAATGATGGATTTATTGGTAGCATCTATGAATCCGGAGAAGACATGATAGCGTTGATGGAGATGCTATGCGGAAGGTTTTAAGAGTATATGGCGCGGGAGGTAAGTTGCTAGAAGCAGTGAAAAGATTTTACCAAGGATATAAGACATGTGTCGAGTAGGAAGGAAGGAAAGTGAGTGGTTCCCAGTAAATATCGGTTTGCGGCAGGGGTGCGTGATGTCTCCAAGGTTGTTAAATTTGTTTATGAATGGGATGGTTAGGAAGGTGAATGCAAGTTTTTGGAGAGAGGGGAAATTATGCAGTCTGTTCTGGATGAGAAGGCTTGGGAAGGGAGTCAGTTGTTGTTCGCTGATGTTAGGGAGGTTAATGCAAGAGTTTTTGGAGAGAAGGGAAAGTATGCAGTCTGTTCTGGATGAGTCAGTTGTTGTTCGCTGATGATACAGTGCTGGTAGCGGATTCGGATAACAAACAGCAGAAGTTGGTGACTGAGTTTCGTAAAGTGTGTGAAAGAAGAAAGTTGAGAGTGAATATGAATTAGAGCAAGGTTATTAGGTTCAGTAGGGTTGAGGAGCAAGTTAATTGGGAGGTAAGTTTGAATGGAAAAACTACAGGAGGTGAAGTGTTTTAGATATCTGGTAGTGGATCTGGCAGCGGATGGAACCATGGAAGCGAAAGTGAGTCACAGGGTGGACGAGAGGACGAAAGTTTTGGGAGAGTTGAAATATGTGTGGAAGGCGAGAACGTTACCTCGGAGAGCAAAAATGGGTGTTTGAAGTAGTGGTTCCAACAATGTCATATGAGGCTAGGCATGAGAAATAGCCATGGTTGTGCGAAGGAGGATGGATGAGCTGGAAAGGAAATATTTGAAGATAATATGTATGTAGTGTGGTCCAGTAAGTAGTGAAAAGGTAAGAGAGATGAGTGGTAATAATAAGAATTTGGTTGAGAGAGTAGAAGAGAGTGTGTTGAAATGGTTTCGGGACATGGAGAGGATGAGTGAGGAAAAATTGAAATGGAGGATATATGTGTCAGAAGTGGAGAGAACGAGAAACGGGAGGCCTTACTGGAGGTAGAAATATGGAATGAAAGAGATTTTGAACGATCGGGGTCTGAACATAAAAGACGATGAAAGGAGAGCGAGGAATATAATGAATTGGAACAATGGAGTATACCAGAGTCGACGTGCTGTCAATGGATTAAAACAAGGAATGTGAAGCGTCTGGAGTAAACCATGGAAAAGTCTGTGGAGCCTGGATATGAAAAGGGAGCAATGGTTTCAGTGAATCACGTTAACAGATAGAGACTGAGTGTGAACGAAAGTGGCCTCTTTGTATTTTCCTGGCGCTACATCTCTGGAAGGGGGGGAGTGTGAGGTTCGATACTGTTTCCAGTGTGGCATGATGTTGACAGGAATGGGTGAAGGCAACAAGTATGAATATATATATATATATATATATATATATATATATATATATATATATATATATATATATATATATATATATATATATATATATATATATATATATATATATATATATATATATATATATATATATATATATATATATATATATATATATATATATATATATATATATATATATATCTTTTATACATCTCCCACTCAATTGCATTTTTTCCCTGCAAAAATCGTCCAAATGCCTCTCTCTTCTCTTTCACTAATACTCTTACTTCTTCATCCCACCACTCACCACCCTTTCTAATCAACCCACCTCCCACTCTTCTCATGCCATAAGCATCTTTTGCGCAATCCATCACTGATTCCCTAAATACATCCCATTCCTCCCCCACTCCCCTTACTTCCATTGTTCTCACCTTTTTCCATTCTGTACTCAGTCTCTCCTGATACTTCCTCACACAGGTCTCCTTCTCAAGCTCACTTACTCTCACCACCCTCTTCACCCCAACATTCACTCTTCTTTCCTGAAAACCTATACAAATCTTCACCTTAGCCTCCACAAGAGAAAGGTCCAAGAGGTGAAAAAAAAAAGGGCAAATGAGACTTGGGGTGAGAGAGTATCATTAAATTTTAGGGAGAATAAAAAGATGTTCTGGAAGGAGGTAAATAAAGTGCGTAAGACAAGGGAGCAAATGGGAACTTCAGTGAAGGGCGCAAATGGGGAGGTGATAACAAGTAGTGGTGATGTGAGAAGGAGATGGAGTGAGTATTTTGAAGGTTTGTTGAATGTGTTTGATGATAGAGTGGCAGATATAGGGTGTTTTGGTCGAGGTGGTGTGCAAAGTGAGAGGGTTAGGGAAAATGATTTGGTAAACAGAGAAGAGGTAGTGAAAGCTTTGCGGAAGATGAAAGCCGGCAAGGCAGCAGGTTTGGATGGTATTGCAGTGGAATTTATTAAAAAAGGGGGGTGACTGTATTGTTGACTGGTTGGTAAGGTTATTTAATGTATGTATGACTCATGGTGAGGTGCCTGAGGATTGGCGGAATGCGTGCATAGTGCCATTGTACAAAGGCAAAGGGGATAAGAGTGAGTGCTCAAATTACAGAGGTATAAGTTTGTTGAGTATTCCTGGTAAATTATATGGGAGGGTATTGATTGAGAGGGTGAAGGCATGTACAGAGAATCAGATTGGGGAAGAGGAGTGTGGTTTCAGAAGTGGTAGAGGATGTGTGGATCAGGTGTTTGCTTTGAAGAATGTATGTGAGAAATACTTAGAAAAGCAAATGGATTTGTATGTAGCATTTATGAATCTGGAGAAGGCATATGATAGAGTTGATAGAGATGCTCTGTGGAAGGTATTAAGAATATATGGTGTGGGAGGAAAGTTGTTAGAAGCAGTGAAAAGTTTTTATCGAGGATGTAAGGCATGTGTACGTGTAGGAAGAGAGGAAAGTGATTGGTTCTCAGTGAATGTAGGTTTGCGGCAGGGGTGTGTGATGTCTCCATGGTTGTTTAATTTGTTTATGGATGGGGTTGTTAGGGAGGTAAATGCAAGAGTTTTGGAAAGAGGGGCAAGTATGAAGTCTGTTGGGGATGAGAGAGCTTGGGAAGTGAGTCAGTTGTTGTTCGCTGATGATACAGCGCTGGTGGCTGATTCATGTGAGAAACTGCAGAAGCTGGTGACTGAGTTTGGAAAGTATGTGGAAGAAGAAAGTTAAGAGTAAATGTGAATAAGAGCAAGGTTATTAGGTACAGTAGGGTTGAGGGTCAAGTCAATTGGGAGGTGAGTTTGAATGGAGAAAAACTGGAGGAAGTGAAGTGTTTTAGATATCTGGGAGTGGATCTGGCAGCGGATGGAACCATGGAAGCGGAAGTGGATCATAGGGTGGGGGAGGGGGCGAAAATCCTGGGGGCCTTGAAGAATGTGTGGAAGTCGAGAACATTATCTCGGAAAGCAAAAATGGGTATGTTTGAAGGAATAGTGGTTCCAACAA
Source organism: Panulirus ornatus (assembly GCF_036320965.1). Classification (NCBI taxonomy): domain Eukaryota; kingdom Metazoa; phylum Arthropoda; class Malacostraca; order Decapoda; family Palinuridae; genus Panulirus; species Panulirus ornatus. Next base: position 56,753,240 of record NC_092238.1, read on the forward strand.
TGTTGTATGGTTGCGAGGCGTGGGCTATGGATAGAGTTGTAAGCAGGAGGATGGATGTGCTGGAAATGAGATGTTTGAGGACAATGTGTGGTGTGAGGTGGTTTGATCGAGTGAGTAACGTAAGGGTAAGAGAGATGTGTGGAAATAAAAAGAGTATGGTTGAGAGAGCAGAAGAGGGTGTTTTGAAGTGGTTTGGGCACATGGAGAGGATGAGTGAGGAAACATTGACCAAGAGGATATATGTGTCGGATGTGGAGGGAGCAAGGAGAAGAGGGAGACCAAACTGGAGGTGGAAAGATATAGTGAAAAAGATTTTGTGTGATCGGGGCCTGAACATGCAGGAGGGTGAAAGGAGGGCAAGGAATAGAGTGAATTGGAGCGATGTGGTATACCGGGGTTGACGTGTTGTCAGTGGATTGAATCAAGGCATGTGAAGCGTCTGGGGTAAACCATGGAAAGCTGTGTAGGTATGTATATTTGCGTGTGTGGACCTATGTATATACATGTGTATTGGGGGGGTTGGGCCATTTCTTCCGTCTGTTTCCTTGCGCTACCTCGCAAACGCGGGAGACAGCGAACAACAACTGACTCACTTCCCAAGCTCTCTCATCCCCAACAGACTTCATACTTGCCCCTCTTTCCAAAACTCTTGCATTTATCTCCCTAAAAACCCCATCCATAAACAAATTAAACAACCATGGAGACATTACACACCCCTGCCGCAAACCTACATTCACTGAGAACCAATCACTTTCCTCTCTTCCTACACGTACACATGCCTTATATCCTCGATAAAAACTTTTCACTGCTTCTAACAACTTGCCTCCCACACCATATATTCTTAATACCTTCCACAGAGCATCTCTATCAACTCTATCATATGCCTTCTCCAGATCAATAAATGCTACATACAAATCCATTTGCTTTTCTAAGTATTTCTAAGATACATTCTTCAGAGCAAACACCTGATCCACACATCCTCTACCACTTCTGAAACCACACTGCTCTTCCCCAATCTGATACTCTGTACATGCCTTCACCCTCTCAATCAATACCCTCCCATATAATTTACCAGGAATACTCAACAAACTTATACCTCTGTAATTTGAGCACTCACTCTTATCCCCTTTGCCTTTGTACAATGGCACTATGCACGCATACCGCCAATCCTCGGGCACCTTACCGTGAGTCATACATACATTATATAACCTTACCAAGCAGTCAACATTACAGTCACCCCCTTTTTTAATAAATTCCACTGCAATACCATCCAAACCTGCTGCCTTGCCGGCTTTCATCTTCCGCAAAGCTTTTACTACCTCTTCCCTGTTTACCAAATCATTTTCCCTAACCCTCTCACTTTGCACACCACCTCGACCAAAGCACCCTATATCTGCCACTCTATCATCAAACACATTCAACAAAAGTTCAAAATACTCACTCCATCTCCTTCTCACATCACCACTACTTGTTATCACCTCCCCATTTTGCGCCCTTCACTGAAGTTCCCATTTGCTCCCTTGTCTTACGCACTTTATTTACTTCCTTCCAGAACATCTTTTTATTCTCCCTAAAATTTAATGATACTCTCTCACCCCAACTCTCATTTGCCCTTTTTTTCACCTCTTGCACCTTTCTCTTGACCTCCTGTCTCTTTCTTTTATACGTCTCCCATTCAATTGCATTTTTTCCCTGCAAAAATCGTCCAAATGCCTCTCTCTTCTCTTTCACTAATACTCTTACTTCTTCATCCCACCACTCACTACCCTTTCTAATCAACCCACCTCCCACACTTCTCATGCCACAAGCATCTTTTGCGCAATCCATCACTGATTCCCTATATATATCCCATTCCTCCCCCACTCCCCTTACTTCCATTGTTCTCACCTTTTTCCATTCTGTACTCAGTCTCTCCTGGTACTTCCTCACATAAGTCTCCTTCCCAAGCTCACTTACTCTCACCACCCTCTTCACCCCAACATTCACTCTTTTTTTTTGAAAACCCATACAAATCTTCCCCTTAGCCTCCAGAAGATAATGATCAGACATCCCTCCAGTTGCACCTCTCAGCACAGTAACATCCAAAAGTCTCTCTTTCGCGCGCCTGTCAATTAACACGTAATCCAATAACGCTCTCTGGCCATCTCTCCTACTTACATAAGTATACTTATGTATATCTCGCTTTTTAAACCAGGTATTCCCAATCATCAGTCCTCTTTCAGCACATAAATCTACAAGCTCTTCACCATTTCCATTTACGACACTGAACACCCCATGTATACCAATTATTCCCTCAACTGCCACATTACTCACCTTTGCATTCAAATCACCCATCACTATAACCCGGTCTCATGCATCAAAACCACTAACACGCTCATTCAGCTACTCCCAAAACACTTGCCTCTCATGATCTTTCTTCTCATGCCCAGGTGCATATGCACCAATAATCACCCATCTCTCTCCATCAACTTTCAGTTTTATCCATATTAATCGAGAATTTACTTTCTTACATTCTATCACATACTCCCACAACTCCTGTTTCAGGAGTACTGCTACTCCTTCCCTTGCTCTTGTCCTCTCACTAACCCCTGACTTTACTCCCAAGACATTCCCAAACCACTCTTCCCCTTCACCCTTTAGCTTCGATTCACTCAGAGCCAAAACATCCAGGTTCCTTTCCTCAAACATACTACCTATCTCTCCTTTTTTCACATCTTGGTTACATCCACACACATTTAGGCACCCCAATCTGAGCCTTCGAGGAGGATGAGCTCTCCCCGCGTGACTCCTTCTTCTGTTTCCCATTTTAGAAAGTTAGAAAAATACAAGGAGGGGAGGATATCTGGCCCCCCGCTCCCGTCCCCTCTAGTCGCTTTCTACGACACGCGAGGAATGCGTGGGAAGTATTCTTTCACCCCTATCCCCAGGGATAATATACATATATATATATATATATATATATACACATACACACACATACACACACACACGCACATATACACAGACACACACATACATATATATACATATGAAAAATGTAAGAAAGAATTTAGAAAACTGAAACTTCTAGCTTGAAATGAAAAGAAAAAAAATGAATGTCACATAATGGTTCAACCTCTGGCTATGGAAAAAGGAAATGTTTAATTTATTTACACAAAAGTCAATAGTAGTTCTCATCAAATTAACCACTGTATCAATAAGCTTCAATGTCTAAGCTACATTTTTTCCAATTTCACTATTTTCTGTCAAAGCACCATGTATGAAAACTATCACTCCAGTAACACAACTATAAACATTTACTTCCCCTTTAAAAAGTTCTGTGGCCGATGGGGAAATTTTTCTTGATTAAGTTTCTCATTTCAGTTCGTCTAGATTTTAGTGTGATCCTTCAAAATGTCTTATAATCCTTCAGCTTACGTCTTTTCAATAGGTTATCTTCAAAGTAAACACCTGATGCACACATCCCCTGCCACTTCTGAAACCACACTGCTCCTCCCCAGTCTGATGCTCTGTACATGCCTTCACACCCTCACATATGTATATATATAATATAATATATATATATATATATATATATATATATATATTAATATATAATATATATATATATATATATATATATATATATATATATATATATATATATATATATATATATATATATATATATATATATATATATATATTAATATATGGATCATGGTGAAGTGTATATATTATATATCTACCAATTAATCAACAACATAAGTCACCCCCTTTCTTCATAAATTCAAATGAAATACCATCCAGTCCCGCCATCTTGTCGGATTTTATCTTCCACAAGGGTTTCACCACCTCTTTTCCCTTCACCAAACCACCCTCTCCAACTCTCTCAATTCACACACCATCCTGACCAAAACACCACACATCTGCCACTTATCATCAAACACATTCAACAATCCTTCAAAATTCTGGTTTCAATAACACCATATTGCTTTCATCATACCATTGTCTGCAATCATTTAATTATATCCAAAATACCTTTATTGCTTGACACAACTTGGATAGAAGAGCACTGAAAGCTGCGTCATTATATAATTCCATACACCCAACCATGACAGCACCCCTCTCTCACATATTACTACATATTTCTACTTTTTTTCATATATATTTGATCGGTGTTTCCTACATTAGTGAGGTAGTGCCATGAACAGATGACGAAAAGGTCACATCCACTCAAATCCATTCTCTAGCTGTCCAGTGTGATTTCTACAAGAAGGAACAGTTCCAACTCATCTTCAGTTATACCTTTTAACAAATCATACATAATTCCTTTCTACAAAATTCAAACATCTTCATTAATACTTTAACAAAAAATATATTTCTATTCAATAATTCTAGCACATATTTTCTTTACAAACATATACCAACTCAAACCATAATTATCCGATTCACTGATAGATCTCTACATCATATCTCCAACAAAATTCAATACACTCATAATAAAAAAACTTTTATTTTCCTACAGCTTTCAGCTTTGTTCAAAGATACATGAAAAAACTTATCATAGTGAAAGGTAAAGCTTAAGTGCAATAACTAAGCTGGACATGTCAATGAGCGAATTTTCTCTTAATCGGTTTCAACTAAAGTTATAACAAAAGACATTCCTTAAATGTTTAAACAATATCAATAATGCAATCTGTATTTCTAAGTAAAATATAGATTACTTATCCATCTAGTATGTTATATCTAAAGAAAGAATTAAGAGTGTTTAAGAACAATGACATCAGAAATACTGCAATGTACCTCTCCATATTGATCCACAAAAACATCCA
>NC_092238.1:56758153-56768380 GCF_036320965.1 Panulirus ornatus
GATTTTACCAAGGATATAAGACATGTGTACGAGTAGGAAGGAAGGAAAGTTAATGGTTCCCGGTAAATATCGGTTTGCGGCAGGGGTGCGTGATGTCTCCAAGGTTGTTAAATTTGTTTATGAATGGGATGGTTAGAAAGGTGAATGCAAGTTTTTGGAGAGAGGGGAAATTATGCAGTCTGTTCTGGATGAGAAGGCTTGGGAAGGGAGTCAGTTGTTGTTCGCTGATGTTAGGGAGGTTAATGCAAGAGTTTTTGGAGAGAAGGGAAAGTATGCAGTCTGTTCTGGATGAGTCAGTTGTTGTTCGCTGATGATACAGTGCTGGTAGCGGATTCGGATAACAAACAGCAGAAGTTGGTGACTGAGTTTCGTAAAGTGTGTGAAAGAAGAAAGTTGAGAGTGAATATGAATTAGAGCAAGGTTATTAGGTTCAGTAGGGTTGAGGAGCAAGTTAATTGGGAGGTAAGTTTGAATGGAAAAACTGCAGGAGGTGAAGTGTTTTAGATATCTGGTAGTGGATCTGGCAGCGGATGGAACCATGGAAGCGAAAGTGAGTCACAGGGTGGACGAGAGGACGAAAGTTTTGGGAGAGTTGAAATATGTGTGGAAGGCGAGAACGTTACCTCGGAGAGCAAAAATGGGTATGTTTGAAGTAGTGGTTCCAACAATGTCATATGAGGCTAGGCATGAGAAATAGCCATGGTTGTGCGAAGGAGGATGGATGAGCTGGAAAGGAAATATTTGAAGATAATATATATGTAGTGTGGTCCAGTAAATAGTGAAAAGGTAAGAGAGATGAGTGGTAATAATAATTTGGTTGAGAGAGTAGAAGAGTGTGTTGAAATGGTTTCGAGACATGGAGAGGATGAGTGAGGAAAAATTGAAATGGAGGATATATGTGTCAGAAGTGGAGAGAACGAGAAACGGGAGGCCTCACTGGAGGTGGAAATATGGAATGAAAGAGATTTTGAACGATCGGGGTCTGAACATAAAAGACGATGAAAGGAGAGCGAGGAATATAATGAATTGGAACAATGGAGTATACCAGAGTCGACGTGCTGTCAATGGATTAAAACAAGGAATGTAAAGCGTCTGGAGTAAACCATGGAAAAGTCTGTGGAGCCTGGATATGAAAAGGGAGCAATGGTTTCAGTGCATCACGTTAACAGATAGAGACTGAGTGTGAACGAAAGTGGCCTCTTTGTATTTTCCTGGCGCTACATCTCTGGAAGGGGGGGAGTGTGAGGTTCGATACTGTTTCCAGTGTGGCATGATGCTGAAAGGAATGGGTGAAGGCAACAAGTATGAATATATATATACATATATATATATATATATATATATATATATATATATATATATATATATATATATATATATATATATATATATATATATATATATATATGTATATATATATATATATATATATATATATATATATATATATATATATATATATATATATATATATATATATATATATATATATATATATATATATATATATATATATATATATATATATATATATATATATATATATATATATATATATATATATATATATACATATATATATATATATATATATATATATATATATATATATATATATATATATATGTATATATATATATATAAAAATATATATATATATATATATATATATATATATATATATTTTTTTTTGCTTTGTCGCTGTCTCCCGCGTTTGCGAGGTAGCGCAAGGAAACAGACGAAAGAAATGGCCCAACCCACCCCCATACACATGTATATACATACATCCACACACGCAACTATACATACCTACACAGCTTTCCATGGTTTACCCCAGACGCTTCACATGCCCTGATTCAATCCACTGACAGCGCGTCAACCCCGGTATACCACATCGCTCCAATTCACTCTGTTCCTTGCCCTCCTTTCACCCTCCTGCATGTTCAGGCCCCGATCACACAAAATCTTTTTCACTCCATCTTTCCACCTCCAATTTGGTCTCCCTCTTCTCCTCGTTCCCTCCACCTCCGACACATATATCCTCTTGGTCAATCTTTCCTCACTCATTCTCTCCATGTGCCCAAACCATTTCAAAACACCCTCTTCTGCTCTCTCAACCACACTCTTTTTATTTCCACACATCTCTCTTACCCTTACGTTACTTACTCGATCAAACCACCTCACACACACATTATCCTCAAACATCTCATTTCCAGCACATCCATCCTCCTGCGCACAACTCTATCCATAGCCCACGCCTCGCAACCATACAACATTGTTGGAACCACTATTCCATCAAACATACCCATTTTTGCTTTCCGAGATAATGTTCTCGAATTCCACACATTCTTCAAGGCTCCCAGAATTTTCGCCCCCTCCCCCACCCTATGATCCACTTCCGCTTCCATGGTTCCATCCGCTGCCAGATCCACTCCCAGATATCTAAAACACTTCACTTCCTCCAGTTTTTCTCCATTCAAATACACCTCCCAGTTGACTTGACCCTCAACCCTACTGTACCTAATAACCTTGCTCTTATTCACATTTACTCTTAACTTTCTTCTTTCACACACTTTACCAAACTCAGTCACCAGCTTCTGCAGTTTCTCACATGAATCAGCCACCAACGCTGTATCATCAGCGAACAACAACTGACTCACTTCCCAAGCTCTCTCATCCCCAACAGACTTCATACTTGCCCCTCTTTCCAAAACTCTTGCATTTATCTCCCTAACACCCCATCCATAAACAAATTAAACAACCATGGAGACATCACACACCCCTGCCGCAAACCTACATTCACTGAGAACCAATCACTTTCCTCTCTTCCTAAACGTACACATGCCTTACATCCTCGATAAAACTTTTCACTGCTTCTAACAACTTGCCTCCCACACCATATATTCTTAATACCTTCCACAGAGCATCTCTATCAACTCTATCATATGCCTTCTCCAGATCCATAAATGCTACATACAAATCCATTTGCTTTTCTAAGTATTTCTAACATACATTCTTCAAAGCAAACACCTGATCCACACATCCTCTACCACTTCTGAAACCACACTGCTCTTCCCCAATCTGATGCTCTGTACATGCCTTCACCCTCTCAATCAATACCCTCCCATATAATTTACCAGGAATACTCAACAAACTTTTTTATTTATATTTATTATACTTTGTCACTGTCTCCCGCGTTTGCGAGGTAGCGCAAGGAAACAGACGAAAGAAATGGCCCAACCCCCCCCCCCCCATACACATGTATATACATTCGTCCACACACGCAAATATACATACCTACACAGCTTTCCATGGTTTACCCCAGACGCTTCACATGCCTTGATTCAATCCACTGACAGCACGTCAACCCGGTATACCACATCGCTCCAATTCACTCTATTCCTTGCCCTCCTTTCACCCTCCTGCATGTTCAGGCCCCGATCACACAAAATCTTTTTCACTCCATCTTTCCACCTCCAATTTGGTCTCCCTCTTCTCCTCGTTCCCTCCACCTCCGACACATATATCCTCTTGGTCAATCTTTCCTCACTCATTCTCTCCATGTGCCCAAACCACTTCAAAACACCCTCTTCTGCTCTCTCAACCACGCTCTTTTTATTTCCACACATCTCTCTTACCCTTACGTTACTCACTCGATCAAACCACCTCACATAACACATTGTCCTCAAACATCTCATTTCCAGCACATCCATCCTCCTGCGCACAACTCTATCCATAGCCCACGCCTCGCAACCATACAACATTGTTGGAACCACTATTCCTTCAAACATACCTATTTTTGCTTTCCGAGATAATGTTCTCGACTTCCACACATTCTTCAAGGCCCCCAGAATTTTCGCCCCCTCCCCCACCCTATGATCCACTTCCGCTTCCATGGTTCCATCCGCTGCCAGATCCACTCCCAGATATCTAAAACACTTCACTTCCTCCAGTTTTTCTCCATTCAAATACACCTCCCAGTTGACTTAACCCTCAACCCTACTGTACCTAATAACCTTGCTCTTATTCACATTTACTCTTAACTTTCTTCTTCCACACACTTTACCAAACTCAGTCACCAGCTTCTGCAGTTTCTCACATGAATCAGCCACCAGCGCTGTATCATCAGCGAACAACAACTGACTCACTTCCCAAGCCCTCTCATCCCCAACTAACTTCATACTTGCCCCTCTTTCCAAAACTCTTGCATTTACCTCCCTAACAACCCCATCCATAAACAAATTAAACAACCATGGAGACATCACACACCCCTGCCGCAAACCTACATTTACTGAGAACCAATCACTTTCCACTCTTCCTACACGTACACATGCCTTACATCCTCGATAAAAACTTTTCACTGCTTCTAATAACTTTCCTCTCACACCATATGTTCTTAATACCTTCCACAGAGCATCTCTATCAACTCTATCATATGCCTTCTCCAGATCCATAAATGCTACATACAAATCCATTTGCTTTTCTAAGTATTTCTCACATACATTCTTCAAAGCAAACACCTGATCTACACATCCTCTACCACATCTGAAACCACACTGCTCTTCCCCAATCTCATGCTCTGTACATGCCTTCACCCTCTCAATCAATACCCTCCCATATAATTTACCAGGAATACTCAACAAACTTATACCTCTGTAATTTGAGCACTCACCCTTATCCCCTTTGCCTTTGTACAATGGCACTATGCACGCATTCCGCCAATCCTCAGGCACCTCACCATGAGTCATACATACATTAAATAACCTTACCAACCAGTCAACAATACAGTCACCCCCTTTTTTAATAAATACCACTGCAATACCATCCAAACCTGCTGCCTTGCCGGCTTTCATCTTCCGCAAAGCTTTCACTACCTCTTCTCTTTTTACCAAATCATTTTCCCTAACCCTCTCACTTTGCACACCACCTCGACCAAAACACCCTATATCTGCCACTCTATCATCAAACACATTCAACAAACCTTCAAAATACTCACTCCATCTCCTTCTCACATCACCACTACTTGTTATCACCTCCCCATTTGCGCCCTTCACTGAAGTTTCCATTTGCTCCCTTGTCTTACGCACTTTATTTACCTCCTTCCAGAACATCTTTTTATTCTCCCTAAAATTTAATGATACTCTCTCACCCCAACTCTCATTTGCCCTTTTTTTCACCTCTTGCACCTTTCTCTTGACCTCCTGTCTCTTTCTTTTATACATCTCCCACTCAATTGCATTTTTTCCCTGCAAAAACCGTCCAAATGCCTCTCTCTTCTCTTTCACTAATACTCTTACTTCTTCATCCAACCACTCACTACCCTTTCTAGCCAACCCACCTCCCACTCTTCTCATGCCACAAACATCTTTTGCGCAATCCATCACTGATTCCCTAAATACATCCCATTCCTCCCCCACTCCCCTTACTTCCATTGTTCTCACCTTTTTCCATTCTGTACTCAGTCTCTCCTGGTACTTCCTCACACAGGTCTCCTTCCCAAGTTCACTTACTCTCACCACCCTCTTCACCCCAACATTCACTCTTCTTTTCTGAAAACCCATACAAATCTTCACCTTAGCCTCCACAAGATAATGATCAGACATCCCTCCAGTTGCACCTCTCAGCACATTAACATCCAAAAGTCTCTCTTTCGCACGCCTGTCAATTAACACGTAATCCAATAACGCTCTCTGGCCATCTCTCCTACTTACATAAGTATACTTATGTATATCTCGCTTCTCAAACCAGGTATTCCCAATCATCAGTCCTTTTTCAGCACATAAATCTACAAGCTCTTCACCATTTCCATTTACAACACTGAACACCCCATATATACCAATCATTCCCTCAACTGCCACATTACTCACCTTTGCATTTAAATCACCCATCACTATAACCCGGTCTCTTGCATCAAAACCACTAACACACTCATTCAGCTGCTCCCAAAACACTTGCCTCAACAAACTCAACAAACTTATAACTCTGTAATTTGAGCACTCACTCTTATCCCCTTTGCCTTTGTACAATGGCACTATGCACGCATTCCGCCAATCCTCAGGCACCTCACCATGAGTCATACATACATTGAATAACCTTACGAAGCAGTCAACAATGCAGTAACCCCCTTTTTTAATAAATTCCACTGCAATACCATCCAAACCTGCTGCCTTGCCGGCTTTCATCTTCCGCAAAGCTTTTACTACCTCTTCTCTGTTTACCAAATCATTTTCCGTAACCCTCTCACTTTGCACACCACCTCGACCAAAGCACCCTATATCTGCCACTCTATTATCAAACACATTCAACAAACCTTCAAAATACTCACTCCATCTCCTTCTCACATCACCACTACTTGTTATCACCTCCCCATTTGCGCCCTTCACTGAAGTTCCCATTTGCTCCCTTGTCTTACGCACTTTATTTACTTCCTTCCAGAACATCTTTCTATTTTCCCTAAAATTTAATGATACTCTCTCACCCCAACTCTCATTTGCCCTTTTTTTCACCTCTTGCAACCTTCTCTTGACCTCCTGTCTCTTTCTTTTATACGTCTCCCACTCAATTGCATTTTTTCCCTGCAAAAATCGTCCAAATGTCTCTCTCTTCTCTTTCACTAATACTCTTACTTCTTCATCCCACCACTCACTACCCTTTCTAATGAACCCACCTCCCACACTTCTCATGCCACAAGCATCTTTTGCGCAATCCATCACTGATTCCCTATATACATCCCAATCCTCCCCCACTCCCCTTACTTCCATTGTTCTCACCTTTTACCATTCTGTACTCAGTCTCTCCTGGTACTTCCTCACACAAGTCTCCTTCCCAAGCTCACTTACTCTCACCACCCTCTTCACCCCAACATTCACTCTGTTTTTCTGAAAACCCATACAAATCTTCACCTTAGCCTCCACAAGATAATGATCAGACATCCCTCCAGTTGCACCTCTCAGCACATTAACATCCAAAAGTCTCTCTTTCGCGCGCCTGTCAATTAACACGTAATCCAATAACGCTCTCTGGCCATCTCTCCTACTTACATAAGTATACTTATGTATATCTCCCTTTTTAAACCAGGTATTCCCAATCATCAGTCCTTTTTCAGCACATAAATCTACAAGCTCTTCACCATTTCCATTTACGACACTGAACACCCCATGTATACCAATTATTCCCTCAACTGCCACATTACTCACCTTTGCATTCCAATCACCCATCACTATAACCCGGTCTCATGCATCAAAACCACTAACACGCTCATTCAGCTGCTCCCAAAACACTTGCCTCTCATGATCTTTCTTCTCATGCCCAGGTGCATATGCACCAATAATCACCCATCTCTCTCCATCAACTTTCAGTTTTACCCATATGAATCGAGAATTTACTTTCTTACATTCTATCACATACTCCCACAACTCCTGTTTCAGGAGTACTGCTACTCCTTCCCTTGCTCTTGTCCTCTCACTAACCCCTGACTTTACTCCCAAGACATTCCCAAACCACTCTTCCCCTTCACCGTTGCGCTTCGTTTCACGCAGAGTCAAAACATCCAGGTTCCTTTCCTCAAACATACTACCTATCTCTCCTTTTTTCACATCTTGGTTACATCCACACACATTTAGGCACCCCAATCTGAGCCTTCGAGGAGGATGAGCTCTCCCCGCGTGACTCCTTCTTCTGTTTCCCATTTTAGAAAGTTAAAAAAATACAAGGAGGTGAGGATTTCTGGCCCCCCGCTCCCGTCCCCTCTAGTCGCTTTCTACGACACGCGAGGAATGCGTGGGAAGTATTCTTTCACCCCTATCCCCAGGGATAATATACATATATATATATATGTATATATATATATATATATATATATATATATATATATATATATATATATATATATATATATATATATATATATATACACATACACACATATACACACACACACGCACATATACACACACATACACATACATATATATACATATGAAAAATGTAAGAAAGAATTTAGAAAACTGAAACTTCTAGCTTGAAATGAAAAGAAAAAAAATGAATGTCACATAATGGTTCAACCTCTGGCTATGGAAAAGGAAATGTTTAATTTATTTACACAAAAGTCAATAGTAGTTCTCATCAAATTAACCACTGTATCAATAAGCTTCAATGTCTAAGCTACATTTTTTCCAATTTCACTATTTTCTTGTCAAAGCACCATGTATGAAAACTATCACTCCAGTAACACAACTATAAACATTTACTTCCCCTTTTAAAAAGTTCTGTGGCCGATGGGGAAATTGTTCTTGATTAAGTTTCTCATTTCAGTTCGTCTAGATTTTAGTGTGATCCTTCAAAATGTCTTATAATCCTTCAGCTTACGTCTTTTCAATAGGTTATCTTCAAAGTAAACACCTGATGCACACATCCCCTGCCACTTCTGAAACCACACTGCTCCTCCCCAGTCTGATGCTCTGTACATGCCTTCACACCCTCACATATATATATATATATATATATATATATATATATATATATATATATATATATATATATATATATATATATATATATATATATATATATATATATATATATATATATATATATATGGATCATGGTGAAGTGTATATATATATCTACCAATTAATCAACAACATAAGTCACCTCCTTTCTTCATAAATTCAAATGAAATACCATCCAGTCCCGCCATCTTGTCGGATTTTATCTTCCACAAGGGTTTCACCACCTCTTTTCCCTTCACCAAACCACCCTCTCCAACTCTCTCAATTCACACACCATCCTGACCAAAACACCACACATCTGCCATTTATCATCAAACACATTCAACAATCCTTCAAAATTCTGGTTTCAATAACACCATATTGCTTTCATCATACCATTGTCTGCAATCATATAATTATATCCAAAATACCTTTATTGCTTGACACAACTTGGATAGAAGAGCACTGAAAGCTGCGTCATTATATAATTCCATACACCCAACCATAACAGCACCCCTCTCTCACATATTACTACATATTTCTACTTTTTTTTATATATATTTGATCGGTTTTTCCTACATTAGTGAGGTAGTGCCATGAACAGATGAAGAAAAGGTCACATCCACTCAAATCCATTCTCTAGCTGTCCAGTGTGATTTCTACAAGAAGGAACAGTTCCAACTCATCTTCAGTTATACCTTTTAACAAATCATACATAATTCCTTTCTACAAAATTCAAACATCTTCATTAATACTTTAACAAAAAATATATTTCTATTCAATAATTCTAGCACATATTTTCTTTACAAACATATACCAACTCAAACCATAATCATCCAATTCACTGATAGATCTCTACATCATATCTCCAACAAAATTCAATACACTCATAATAAAAAAAATTTTATTTTCCTACAGCTTTCAGCTTTGTTCAAAAATACATGAAAAAACTTATCATAGTGAAAGGTAAAGCTTAAGTGCAATAACTAAGCTGGACATGTCAATGAGCGAATTTTCTCTTAATCGGTTTCAACTAAAGTTATAACAAAAGACATTACTTAAATGTTTAAACAATATCAATAATGCAATCTGTATTTCTAAGTAAAATATAGATTACTTATCCATCTAGTATGTTATATCTAAAGAAAGAATTAAGAGTGTTTAAGAACAATGACATCAGAAATACTGCAATGTACCTCTCCATATTGATCCACAAAAACATCCACTTTCAAATTTAACTACATTGCAAACAAGGCAAATGAAGTGTATTAACATTCTCTAATGAATTAATTTCCAGATTTCATAAGATGTATATGCAATCAGTGAGATTTTGTTAACTGTATATTTTTCCATTCAGGTAATCAAACTTATCTTTCTACCCTTTCTGAAATTTATTACAAATGTTCTTTCTCTGTGTAAGTGGTAAGATGTTAATGTAATAGCAATAATGATTTAAGTGAGCTTACTTATCAAACAAAATTTTCAAGTAAAAACTTACGACACTTGCCTAACTTTTTTCAACATTAAAGATATCTTTAAGCTGGTAAAATGTATCACATCTACGAGATTTCCTGACTTTATACTTTTGAAAGATGAAAATCTGTATAACAATAATTTACAGAGAAACAAACATACAAGTCATTAACCTAATGCACTTTCTCTACATTAGTTTCTTTATCAGAATTCTCTACAAGAAAGTATAGGTACAAATATGCATGATTCATACACCTGCTGATGA
>NC_092238.1:56768480-56805980 GCF_036320965.1 Panulirus ornatus
GTTTTGCTTTGAAGAATGTGTGTGAGAAATACTTAGAAAAACAAATGTATTTGTGTGTAGCATTTATGGATCTGGAGAAGGCATATGATAGAGTTGATAGAGATGCTCAGTGGAAGGTACTAAGAATATATATGGAGTGGGAGGCAAGTTGTTAGAAGCAGTGAAAAGTTTTCATCGAGGATGTAAGGGATGTGTACGTGTAGGAAGAGAGGAAAGTGATTGGTTCTCAGTGAATGTAGGTTTGCGGCAGTGGTGTGTGATGTCTCCATGGTTGTTTAATTTGTATATGGATGGGGTTGTTAGGGAGGTGAATGCAAGAGTTTTGGAAAGAGGGGCAAGTATTCAGTCTGTTGTGGATGAGAGAGCTTGGGAAGTGAGTCAGCTGTTGTTCGCTGATGATACAGCGCTGTTGGCTGGTTCATGTAAGAAACTGCAGAAGCTGGTGACTGAGTTTGGTAAAGTGTGTGAAAGAAGAAAGTTAAAAGTAAATATGAATAAGAGCAATGTTATGAGGGTCAAGATAATTGGGAGGTAAGTTTGAATGGAGAAAAAATGGAGGAAGTAAAGTGTTTTACATATCTGGGAGTGGATCTGGCAGCGGATGGAACCATGGGAGCGGAAGTGATTTATAGGGTGTGGGAGGGCGCGAAAATTCTGGGAGCCTTGAAGAATGTTTGGAAGTAGAGAATTTATCTCGGAAAGCAAAAATGGGTATGTTTGAAGGAATAGTTGTTCCAACAATGTCGTATGTTTGCAAGGCGTGGGCTATGGATAGAGTTGTGCGCAGGAGGGTGGATGTGCTGGAAATGAGGTGTTTGAGGGAATATGTGGTGTGAGGTGGTTTGATCGAGTAAGTAATGTAAGGGTAAGAGAGATATGTGGATATAAAAAGAGTGTGGTTGAGATAGGAAAAGAGGGCGTTTTGAAATGGTTTGGTCACATGGAGAGAATGAGTGAGGAAAGATTGACCAAAAGGATATATGTGTCAGAGGTGGAGGGAACGAGGAGAAGTGGGAGACCAAATTGGAGGTGGAAACATGGAGTAAAAAAGATCGGGGCCTGAACATGCAGGAGGGTGAAAGGCGTGCAAGGAATAGAGTGAATTAGAACGATGTGGTATACCGGGGTCGACGTGCTATCAATGGACTGAACCAGGTCATATGAAGCGTCTGGGGTAAACCATGGAAAGTTCTGTGGGGCCTGGATGTGGAAAGGGAGCTGTGGTTTTGGTGCATTATAACAAGACAGCTAGACACTGAGTGTGAAGGAATGGGGCCTTTGGTGTCTTTTCCTCGCACACATGAGGGGGGAGGGGGGTGTTATTCCATGAGTGGCGAGGTGGCGATGGGAACAAATAAAGGCAGACAGTATGAATTATGTACATATGTACATATATATATGTCTGTGTGTGTATATATATGTGTACATTGAGATGTATAGGTATGTATATTTGCGCGTATGGACGTGTATGTATATACATGTGTATGTGGGCGGGTTCGGCCAATTTTTCCTTGCGCTACCTCGCTAGCGCGGGAGACAGCGACAAAGCAAAATAAATAAATAAATAATATATATATACATATATATATATATATATATATATATATATATATATATATATATATATATATATATATATATATATATATATATATATATATATATATATATATATATATGTATATATATACATATATATATATATATATATATATATATATATATATATATATATATATATATATATATATATATATATAGATATATATATATATATATATATATATATATATATATATATATATATATATATATATATATATATATATATATATATATATATATATATGTATATATATACATATATATATATATATATATATATATATATATATATATATATATATATATATATATATATATATATATATATATATATATATATATATATATATATATATATATATATATATATACATATATATATATATATATATATATATATATATATATATATATATATATATATATATATATATATATATATATATATATATATATGTATATATATACATATTTATATATATATATATATATATATATATATATATATATATATATATATATATATATATATATATATATATATATATATATATATATATATATATATAAACATATATATATATATATATATATATATAAATATATTTATATATCTTTCAAACTATTCGACATTTCCAGCATTAGCAAGGTAGCGTTAAGAACAGAGGACTGGGCCTCTGAGGGAATATCCTCACCTGGCCCCCTTCTCTGTTCCTTCTCTTGGAAAGTTAAAGAAAAAAAAAAACAAGAGGGGAGGATTTCCAGGCCCCCGCTCCCTCCCCTTTTAGTCGCCTTCTACGACACGCAGGGAATACGTGGGAAGTATTCTTAATCCCCTATCCCCTATATATTTATATATATATATATATATATATATATATATATATATATATATATATATATATATCCCTATATATTTATATATAGCTGTCATGCAATAATGGGCCGAAACCACAGCTCCATTTCCATATCCAGGCCCCACAAAACTTTCCATTGTGTATCCCAGACGCTTCACATGCCCTGGTTCAATCCATTGACAGCACGTCGATCCCGGTATACCACATCATTCCAATTCACTCTATTCCTTGCCCGCCTTTTACCCTCCTGCATGTTTAGGAAGCGATCACTCAAAATCTTTCTCACTCATCTTTCCACCTCCAATTTGGTCTCCCAATTCTCCTCGTTCCCTCGACCTCTGACGCATATATCGTCTTCGTCAATCTTTCCTCACTCATTCTCTCCATGTGACCAAATCATTTCAAAAGACACTATTCTGCTCTCTCAACCATACTCTTTTTATTGCCACACATCTCTCTTACCCTATTATTACTTACTCGATCAAACCACCTCACCCCACATATTGACCTCAAACATCTCACTTCCAGCACATCCACCCTCCTGCGCACAACTCTATCCATAGCCCACGCCTCGCAACCATACAACATCTTTGGAACCACTATTCCTTCAATCATGCCCATTTTTGCTTTCCGCGATAATGTTCTCGACTTCCACATATTCTTCAAAACACCCAGAATTTTCGTAACCTCCCCCAACCAATGATTCACTTCCGCTTTCATGGTTCCATCTGCTGCCAAATCCACTCCAAGATATCTAAAACACTTTACTTCCTCCAGTTTTTCTCCATTCAAACTTACCTCCCAATTGACTTGACCCTCAACCCTACTGTACCTAATATGCTTACTCTTATTCACATTTTCTCTTAGCTTTCTTCTTTCATACACTTTACCAAACTCAGTCACCAGCTTCTGCAGTATCTCACATGAATCAGCCATTAGCGCTGTATCATCAGCGAACAACAACTGACACACTTCCCAAACTGTCTCATCCACAACAGACTGCATGCTTTCCACTCTTTCCAAAACTCTTGCATTCACCTCCCTAACGACCCCATCCATAAACATATTAAACAACAATGGAGACATCACACACCCCTGCCGTAAAGATACATTCACTGAGAACCAATCACTTTCCTCTCAACCTACACGTATACATGCCTTACATTCTAGATAAAGACTTTTCACTGCATCTGACAACTTGCCTCCCACACCATATATTCTTAATACCTTCCACAGAGCATCTCTAAAAACTCTATCATATGCCTTCTCCAGATCAATAAATGCTACATACAAATCCGTTTGCTTTTCTAAGTATTTCTCACATACATTCTTGAAAGCAAACATCAGATCCATACATCCTCTAACACTTCTTAAACCACACTGCTCTTCCCCGATCTGATGCTCTGTACATGCTTTCACCATCTCAGTCAATACCCTCCCATATGATTTACCAGGAATATTCAACAAACTTATACCTCTTTAATTTGAGCACTCACTCTTATCCCCTTCGCTTTTGTACAATGTCACTATGCAAGCATTCCACCAATCCTCAGGCACCTCACCATGAGTCATATATACATGAAATAACCTTTCCAACTAGTCAACAATACAGTCACCGCGTTTTTTAATAAATTCCACTGCAATGCCATCCAAACCCGCTACCTTGCCGATTTTCATCTTCCGGAAAGCTTTTACTACCTCTTCTCTGTTTACCAAATCATTTTCCATAACCCTCTCTCTTTACTCACCCCCTCGACCAAAACACCCTATATCTGCCACTCTATCATCAAACACATTCATCAAACCTTCAAAATACTCACTTCATTTCCTTCTCACATCACCACTACTTTTTGTCACCTCCCCATTTGCCCCCTTCACTGATGTTCCCATTTGTTCCCTTATCTTACTCACTTTATTTACCTCTTTCCAAAACATATTTTCATCCTCCCAAAAATTTAATGATATTCTCTCACCCCAACTCTCATTTGCCCTCTTTTTCACTTCTTCCACCTTTCTCTCGACCTCCTGCCTCTTTCTTTTATACATCTCCAACTCATTTCCATTATTTCCCTGCAAAAATCGTCCAAATGCCTCTCTCTTCTCTTTTACTAATAATACTACCTTTTCATCTCACCACTCACTACCGTTTCTAATCTGCCCACCTATAATGCTTCTCATGTCACAAGCATCTTTTGCCAAGCCATCACTGCTTCCCTAAATACATACCATTCTTCCCCCACTCCCATTACCTAATTTGTTCTCGCCTTTTTCCATTCTGTATTCAGTGTTTCCTGGTACTTCCTCACACAAGTCTCCTTCCCAAGCTCACTTACTCTCACTACTCTCTTCACCCCAACATTCTCTCTTCTTTTCTGAAAACCTCTAAAAATCTTCCCCTTCGCCTCCACAAGATAATGATCAGACGTCACTCCAGTTGCACCTCTTAGCACTTTAACATCTAAAAGTCTCTCTTTCACGCGTCTATCAATAAACACGTAATCCAATAACGCTCTCTGGCCATCTCTCCTACTTACATACGTATACTTGTGTATATCTCTCTTTTTAAACCAGATATTCCCGATCACCAGTCCTTTTTCAGCACATAAATCTACAAACTCTTCACCATTTAAAGTTACACAACTGAACACCCCATGTATAAGAATTATTCCCTGAACTGCCACATTACTCACCTTTGCATTGAAATAACCCATCACTATAACCTGGTCTCGTGCATCAAAACCTCTAAAACACTTATTCAGCTGATCCCAAAACACTTGCCACTCGTGATCTTTCTTCTCATGCCCAGGTGCATATGCACCAATAATCACCCATCTCCCTCCATCAACTTTCAGTTTTACCTATATAATTCTAGAGTTTACTTTCTTACACTCTATCGCACACTCCCACCACTCTTGTTTCAGGAGTAGTGCTACTCTTTCCCTTGCTCTTGTCCTCTCACTAACCCCTGACTTTACTCCCAAGAAATTTCCAAATCACTCTTCCCCTTTACCCTTGAGCTTCGTTTCACTCAGAGCCAAGATATCCAGGTTCATTTCCTCAAACATACTACCTATCTCTCCTTTTTTCTCATGTAGGTTACATCCACACACATTTAGACACGGCAATCTGAGCTTTCGAGGAAGATGAGCACTCCCCACGTGACTCCTTCTTTTTCCCCTTATAGAAAATTAAAACACAAGGAGGGGAGGGTTTTATATATATACATGTATATATATATATATATATATATATATATATATATATATATATATATATATATATATATATATATATATATATATATATATATATATATATATATATATATATATATATATATATATATATATATTTATATATATATATATATATATATATATATGTATATACATATATATATATATATATATATATATTTTCTTTTTTTTTTTTTTTTTTTTTTTTGCTTTGTCGCTGTCTCCCACGTTTGCGAGGTAGCGCAAGGAAACAGACGAAAGAAATGGCCCAACCCACCCCCATACACATGCATATACATACGTCCACACACACAAATATACATACCTACACAGCTTTCCATGGTTTACCCCAGACGCTTCACATGCCCCGAATAAATCCACTGACAGCACGTCAACCCCGGTATACCACATCGCTCCAATTCACTATATTCCTTGCCCTCCTTTCACCCTCCTGCATGTTCAGGCCACGATCACACAAAATCTTTTTCACTCCATCTTTCCACCTCCAATTTGGTCTCCCTCTTCTCCTCGTTCCCTCCACCTCCGACACATATATCCTCTTGGTCAATCTTTCCTCACTCATTCTCTCCATGTGCCCAAACCATTTCAAAACATCCTCTTCTGCTCTCTCAACCACGCTCTTTTTATTTCCACACATCTCTCTTACCCTTACATTACTTACTCGATCAAACAACCTCACACCACACATTGTCCTCAAACATCTCATTTCCAGCACATCCATCCTCCTGCGCACAACTCTATCCATAGCCCACGCCTCGCAACCATACAACATTGTTGGAACCACTATTCCTTCAAACATACCCATTTTTGCTTTCCGAGATAATGTTCTCGACTTCCACACATTCTTCAAGGCTCCCAGAATTTTCGCCCCCTCCCCCACCCTATGATCCACTTCCGCTTCCATGGTTCCATCCGCTGAGAGATCCACTCCCAGATATCTAAAACACTTCACTTCCTCCAGTTTTTCTCCATTCAAACTCACCTCCCAATTGACTTGACCCTCAACCCTACTGTACCTAATAACCTTGCTCTTATTCACATTTACTCTTAACTTTCTTCTTCCACACACTATACCAAACTCATTCACCAGCTTCTGCAGTTTCTCACATGAATCAGCCAGCAGCGCTGTATCATCAGCGAACAACAACTGACTCACTCCCCAAGCTCTCTCATCCCCAACAGACTTCATACTTGCCCCTCTTTCCAAAACTCTTGCATTCACCTCCCTAACAACCCCATCCATAAACAAATTAAACAACCATGGAGACATCACACACCCCTGCCGCAAACCTACATTCACTGAGAACCAATCACTTTCCTCTCTTCCTACACGTACACATGCCTTACATCCTCGATAAAAACTTCTCACTGCTTCTAACAACTTTCCTCTCACACCATATATTCTTAATACCTTCCACAGAGCATCTCTATCAACTCTATCATATGCCTTCTCCAGATCCATAAATGCTACATACAAATCCATTTGCTTTTCTAAGTATTTCTCACATACATTCTTCAAAGCAAACACCTGATCCACACATCCTCTACCATTTCTGAAACCACACTGCTCTTCCCCAATCTGATGCTCTGTACATGCCTTCACCCTCTCAATCAATACCCTCCCATATAATTTACCAGGAATACTCAACAAACTTATACCTCTGTAATTTGAGCACTCACTCTTATCCCCTTTGCCTTTGTACAATGGCACTATGCACGCATTCCGCCAATCCTCAGGCACCTCACCATGAGTCATACATACATTAAATAACCTTACAAACCAGTCAACAATACAGTCACCCCCTTTTTTAATAAATTCCACTGCAATACCATCCAAACCTGCTGCCTTGCCGGCTTTCATCTTCCGCAAAGCTTTTACTACCTCTCCTCTGTTTACCAAATCATTTTCCCTAACCCTCTTACTCTGCACACCACCTCGACCAAAACACCCTATATCTGTCACTCTATCATCAAACACATTCAACAAACCTTCGAAATACTCACTCCATCTCCTTCTCACATCACCACTACTTGTTATCACCTCCCCATTTGCGCCCTTCACTGAAGTTCCCATTTGCTCCCTTGTCTTACGCACTTTATTTACCTCCTTCCAGAACATCTTTTTATTCTCCCTAAAATGTAATGATACTCTCTCACCCCAACTCTCATTTGCCCTTTTTTTCACCTCTTGCACCTTTCTCTTGACCTCCTGTCTCTTTCTTTTATACATCTCCCACTCACTACCCTTTCTAATCAACCCACCTCCCACTCTTCTCATGCCACAAGCATTTTTTTCGCAATCCATCACTGATTCCCTAAATACATGCCATTCCTCCCCCACTCCCCTTACTTCCATTGTTCTCACCTTTTTCCATTCTGTACTCAGTCTCTCCTGGTACTTCCTCACACAGGTCTCCTTCTCAAGCTCACTTACTCTCACCACCCTCTTCACCCCAACATTCACTCTCCTTTTCTGAAAACCCATACAAATCTTCACCTTACCCTCCACAAGATAATGATCAGACATCCCTCCAGTTGCACCTCTCAGCACAATAACATCCAAAATTCTCTCTTTCGCACGCCTGTCAATTAACACGTAATCCAATAACGCTCTCTGGCCATCTCTCCTACTTACATAAGTATACTTATATATATATATATATATACATATATATATATATCCCTGGGGATAGGGGAGAAAGAATACTTCCCACGTATTCCCTGCGTGTCGTAGAAGGCGACTAAAAGGGAAGGGAGCGGGGGGCTGGAAATCCTCCCCTCTTGCTTTTTTTTTTTTTTAATTTTCCAAAAGAAGGAACATAGAAGGGTGCCAGGTGAGGATATTCCCTCAAAAGTCCAGTCCTCTGTTCTTGACACTACCTCGCTAATGCGTGAAATGGTGAATAGTGTGAAAAAAGAAGAAAAAAAAAAAAAAAAAAAAAAAATATATATATATATATATATATATATATATATATATATATATATATATATATATATATATATATATATATATATATTATCCCTGGGGATAGGAGAGAAAGAATACTTCCCACGTATTCCCTGCGTGTCGTAGAAGGCGACTAAAAGGGGAGGGAGTGGGTGGCTGGAAATCCTCCCCTCTCTTTTTTTTTTTTAATTTTCCAAAAGAAGGAACAGAGAAGGGGGCCAGGTGAGGATTTTCCCTCTAAGGCCCAGTCCTCTGTTCTTAACGCTACCTCGCAAACGCGGGAAATGGCGAATAGTATGAAAAAAAAAAAATATATATATATTTATTTAATTATTTTACTTTGTCCCAGTCACCCGCGTTAGCGTGGTAGCGCAAGGAAACAGACGAAAGAAATGGCCTATCCCACCCACATACATATATATATACATACACGTCCACGCACGTACATATACCTACCTATACATATCAACATATACATACATATACACACACAGACATATACATGTATACACATGTATATAATTCATAGTCTGCCTTATTTCATTCCCATCGCCACCCCGCCACACATGAAATAATAACCTCCTCCTCCCTCAAATGCGCGAGGTAAAACTAAGAAAGGACAACAAAGGCCCCATTCGTTCACACTCAGTCTCTAGCTGTCATGTAATAATGCACCGAAACCAGAGCTCCCTTTCCGCATCCAGGCCCCACAGAACATTCCCTGGATCATCCCAGACGTTTCATATGCCCTGGTTCAATCCATTGACAGCACGTGGATCCCGGTATACCACATCGTTCCAATTCACTCCATTCCTTCCACGCCTTATACCCTCCTGAAAGGAAATGCCCCGATCACTCAATATTTGTTTCACTCTATCTTTCCACCTCCAATTTGGTCTCCCACTTTTCCTAGTTCCCTCCACCTCTGACACATGTATCCTCTTCGTCAATCTTTCGACACTCATTCTCTCTATGTGATCAAACTATTTCAAAACACCCTCTTCTGCTCTCTCATTCATACTCTTTTTATTACAACATATCTCTCTTGCCCTATTGTTACTTACTCAACAAACCACCTTACACCAGAGATTGTCTTAAAACATCTTACCTCTAGCAACTCCACCCTCCTCCGCACAACTCTATCCAGAACCCACGCCTTCCAACCATATAACATTGTTGGAACAACTATTCCTTCAAACATACCCATTTTTGCTTTCAGGGAGAATGTTCTCGACTTCCACACTTTCTTCAACGCTTCCAGAACTTTCGAACCCTCCCCCACCATATGATTCAATTCCTTCTTCCAAGGTTCCATCCACTGCAAAATCCACTCCCAGATATCTAAAACACTTCACTTCCTCCATATTTTCTCCATTCAAACTTATATCCCAATTGACTTGTCCCTCAACCCTACTGTACTTGCTCTTATTCATATTTATTCTCAGCTTTCTTCTTTCACACACTTGGGATATGGGAGATGGAATACATCCCACTCTTTCCCTGCTTGTCGTAGAAGGCGACTTAAGGGGACGAGAGTGATGTGAGAAACAGATGGAATGAGTATTAACAAGGTTTGTTGAATGTGTTTGATGATAGTGTGGCAGATATATGGTTTTTTGATCGAGGTGGTGTGCAAATTGAGAGGGTTAGGGGGAATGATTTGGTAAACATAGAAGAGGTAGTAATACCTTTTCGGATGATGAAAGCCGGCACGGCAGCGTTTTTGGAGGGTATTGCAGATGAATCTATTACGACTTGGGGTGACTGTATTGTTGACAGGTTGGGAAGGTTATTTAACGTATGTACGTCTCATGGTGAGGTGCCTGAGGATTGGCGGAATGCTTGCATGGTGCCATTGTACAAAGGCAAAGGGTATAAAATTGAGTGCTCAAATTACAGAGGTATAAGTTTGTTGAGTATTCCTGGTAAATTATATGGGAGGGTATTGATTGAGAGGGTGAAGGCATGTACAGAGCATCAGATTGGGGACGAGCAGTGTGGTTTCAGAAGTGGTAGAGGATGTGTGGCTCAGGTGTTTGCTTTGAAGAATGTATGTGAGAAATACTTAGAAAAGCATATGGATTTGTATGTGGCATTTATGCATCTGGAGAAGGCATATGAGAGAGTTTATAGAGATGCTCTTTGGAAGGTATTGAGAATATATGTGTGGGAGAGATTTTGTCAGAAGCAGTGAAAAGTTTTTATTGAGGATGTAAGGCATTTGTAGGTGTACGAAAAGAGGAAAGGGATTGCTTCTCAGTGAATGTAGGTTTGTGGAAGGGGTGTGTGACGTCTCCGTGGCTGTTTAATTTGTTTATGGATGGGGTTTGTTCGGGAGGTGAATGCAAGAGTTTTGGAAAGAGGGGCAAGTATGCAGTCTGTTGTGGATGACAGAGCTCGGGAAGTGAGTCATTTGTTGTTAGCTGATGATACAGCGCTGGTGGCTGATTCACGTGAGAAACTGCAATAGCTGGTGACTGAGTTTGGTAAAGTGTGTGAAAGAAGAAAGCTGAGAGTAAATGTGATTAAGAGCAAGGTTATTACGTACAGTAAGGTTCAGGGACAAGTCAATTGGGAGGTAAGTTTGAATGGAGAGGAACTAGAGGAAGTGAAGTGCTTCAGATACCTGGGATTGGATTTGACAGCGGATGGAACAATGGAAGCGGAAGTGAACCTTAGGATGGGGTAGGGGGCGAACGTTCTGGGAGCGTTGAAGAATGTGTGGAAGTCGAGAACATTATGTCAGAAAGCAAAAATTAATATGTTTGAAGGAATAGTGGTTCCAACAATGTTATATCGTTGCGAGGCGTGGGCTATAGATAGAGTTGTGCGGAGGAGGGTGGATGAGTTGGAAATGAGGTGTTTTTAAGGACAATATTTGGTGTAAGATGGTTTGATCGAGTGAGTAATGATAGGACAAGAGAGATATGTGGTATAAAAAAAGAGTGTGGTTGAGAGAGCAGAAGAGGATGTTTTGAAATGGTCTGGTCACATGGAGAGAGTAAGTGAGGAAAGATTGACCAAAAGGATATATGTGTCAGAGGTGGAGGGAACGAGGAGAGGTGGGAGATCAAATTGGAGGTGGAAAGATGGAGTGAAAACGATTTTGAGTGATCGTGCCTAAACAAGCAGAAGGGTTAAAGGCATGCAAGGAATAGAGTGAATTCGGAGAATGTGGTATACCGGGGTCGACGTGTTGTCAATGGGTTGAACCAGGGCATGTGAAGCGTCTGTGGTAAACCATGGAAAGTTCTGTAGGCCTGGATGTGGAAAGGGAGCTGTGGTTTCGGTGCATTATTACATGACAGCTAAATGCTGAGTGTGAACGAATGGGACCTTTGTTGTATTTTCCTAACGCTACCTCGCACACATGAGGGGGGAGGGGTTGTTATTCCATGTGTGGCGACGTGGCGATGGGTTTGAATAAAGGCAGACAGTATATATCCTCTTGGTCGATCTTTCCTCACTTTCTCTCTATGTGACCAAACCATTTCAAAACACCCTCTCCTGCTCTCTGAACCACACTCTTTTTATTTATAAACATCTCTCTTACCCTTACATTACTTACTCGATCAAACCACCTCACACCACATATTGTCCTCAAACATATCATTTCCAACACATCCACCCTTCTGCGCACAACTGTATCCATAGCCCATAACTCGCAACAATACAACATTATTGGAATCACTACTTCTTCAAACATACACATTTTTGCTTTACGAGATAATGTTCTCGACTTCCACACATTCTTCAAGGCTCCCAGAATTTTCGCCCCCTACCCCCACCCTATGATTCACTTCCACTTCCATGGTTCCATCCGCTGCCAGATCCACTCCCAGATATCTAAAACACTGTACTTCCTCTAGTTTTTCTCCATCAAACTTACCTCCCAATTGACTTGACCCTCAACCCTACTGTACCTAATAACCTTGCTCTTATTCACATTTACTCTTAACTTTCTTCTTTCACACACTTTACCAAACTCAGTCACCAGCTTCTGCAGTTTCTCACATGAATCAGCCACCAGCGCTGTATCATCAACGTAATATAGCTGACTTAATTCACAAGCTCTCTCATCCACAACAGACTGCATACTTGCATCTTTTTCCAAAACTCTTGCATTCACCTGCCTAAGAACCCCATCCATAAACAAATTAAACAGCCATGGAGACATCAAACACCCCTGCCGCAAACCTACATTCACTGAGAACCAATCACTTTCCTCTCTTCCTACACGTACATATGCCTTACATCCTCGATAAAAACTTTTCACTGCTTCTAACAACTTGCCTCCCACACCATATATTCTTAATACCTTCCACAAAGCATCTCTATCAACTCTATCATATGCCTTCTCCAGATCCATAAATGCTACATACAAATCCCTTTGCTTTTCTAAGTATTTCTCACATATATTCTTCAAAGCAAACACCTGATCCACATATCCTCTACCACTTCTGAAACCACACTGCTCTTCCCCAATCTGATGCTCTGTGCATGCCTTCACCCTCTCAATCAATTCCATCCCATATAATTTACCAGGAATACTCAAGAAACTTATACCTCTGTAATTCGAGCACTCACTCTTCTCCCTTTCCCTTTGTACAATATATATATATATATATATATATATATATATATATATATATATATATATATATATATATATATATATATATATATATATATATTTATCCCTGGGGATAGGGGAGAAAGAATACTTCCCACGTATTCCCTGCGTGTCGTAGAAGGCGACTAAAAGGGGAGGGAGCGGGTGGCTGGAAATCCTCCCCTCTCTTGTTTTTTCTTTTTTTTTTTTTTTCTTTTTAATTTTCCAAAAGAAGGAACAGAGAAGGGGGTCAGGTGAGGATATTCCCTCTAAGACCCAGTTCTCTGTTCTTAACGCTACCTCGCTAACGCGGGAAATGGCAAATAGTATGAAAAAAAAAAAAAAAAAAATATATATATATATATATATATATATATATATATATATATATATATATATATATATATATATATATATATACATATATATATATATATATATATATATATATATATATATATATATATATATATATATATATATATATATATATATATATATATATATATATATATATATATATATTATCCCTGGGGATAGGGGAGAAAAAATACTTCCCAAGTATTCCCTGCGTGTCGTAGAAGGCGACTAAAAGGGGAGGGAGCGGGGGGCTGGAAATCCTCCCCTCTCATTATTTTTTTTAATTTTCCAAAACAAGGAATAGAGAATGGGGCCAGGTGAGGATATTTCCTTAAAGGCCCAGTTCTCTGTTCATAACGCTACCTCGCTAACGCGGGAAATGGCGAATAGTTTGAAAGAAAGAAGGAATATATATATATATATATACATATATATATATATATATATATATATATATATATATATATATATATATATATATATATATATATATATATATATATTTTTTTTTTTTTTTTTTTATACTTTGTCGCTGTCTCCCGCGTTTGCGAGGTAGCGCAAGAAAACAGACGAAAGAAATGGCCCCACCCCCCCCATACACATGTATATACATACGTCCAAACACGCAAATATACATACCTACACAGCTTTCCATGGTTTACCCCAGACGCTTCACATGCCTTGATTCAATCCACTGACAGCACGTCAGCCCCGGTATACCACATCGCTCCAATTCACTCTGTTCCTTGCCCTCCTTTCACCCTCCTGCATGTTCAGGCCCCGATCCCACAAAACCTTTTTCACTCCATCTTTCCACCTCCAATTTGGTCTCCCTCTTCTCCTCGTTCCCTCCACCTCCGACACATATATCCTCTTGGTCAATCTTTCCTCACTCATTCTCTCTATGTGCCCAAACCACTTCAAAACACCCTCTTCTGCTCTCTCAACCACGTTCTTTTTATTTCCACATATCTCTCTTACCCTTACGTTACTCACTCGATCAAACCACCTCACTCCACACATTACCCTCAAACATCTCATTTCCAGCACATCCATCCTCCTGCGCACAACTCTATCCATAGCCCACGCCTCGCAACCATACAACATCGTTGAAACCGCAATTCCTTCAAACATACCCATTTTTGCTTTCCGAGATAATGTTCTCGACTTCCACACATTCTTCAAGGCCCCCAGAATTTTCGGCCCTCCCCCACCCTATGATCCACTTCCGCTTCCATGGTTCCATCCGCTGCCAGATCCACTCCCAGATATCTAAAACACTTCACTTCCTCCAGTTTTTCTCCATTCAAACTCACCTCCCAGTTGACTTGACCCTCAACCCTACTGTACCTAATAACCTTGCTCTTATTCACATTTACTCTTAACTTTCTTCTTCCACACACTTTACCAAACTCAGTCACCAGCTTCTGCAGTTTCTCACATGAATCAGCCACTAGCGCTGTATCATCAGCGAACAACAACTGACTCACTTCCCAAGCTCTCTCATCCCCAACAGACTTCATACTTGCCCCTCTTTCCAAAACTCTTGCATTTACCTCCCTAACAACCGAATCTTGCATTTTACCTCCCTACCAACCGAATCCATAAACAAATTAAACAACCATGGAGACATCACACACCCCTGCCGCAAACCTACATTCATTGAGAACCAATCACTTTCCTCTCTTCCTACATGTACACATGCCTTACATTCTCGATAAAAACTTTTCACTGCTTCTAACAAATTGCCTCCCACACCATATATTCTTAATACCTTCCACAGAGCATCTCTATCAACTCTATCATATGCCATCTCCAGATCCATAAATGCTACATACAAATCCATTTGCTTTTCTAAGTATTTCTCACATACATTCTTCAAAGCAAACACCTGATCCACACATCCTCTACCACTTCTGAAACCACACTGCTCTTCCCCAATCTGATGCTCTTTACATGCCTTCACCCTCTCAATCAATACCCTCCCATATAATTTACCAGGAACACTCAACAAACTTATACCTCTGTAATTTGAGCACTCACTCTTATCCCCTTTGCCTTTGTACAATGGCACTATGCACGCATTCCGCCAATCCTCAGGCACCTCACCATGAGTCATACATACATTAAATAACCTTACCAACCAGTCAACAATACAGTCCCCCCCTTTTTTAATAAATTTCACTGCAATACCATCCAAACCTGCTGCCTTGCCGGCTTTCATCTTCCGCAAAGCTTTCACTACCTCTTCTCTGTTTACCAAATCATTTTCCCCAACCCTCTCACTTTGCACACCACCTCGACCTAAACACCCTATATCTGCCACTCTATCATCAAACACATTCAACAAACCTTCAAAATACTCACTCCATCTCCTTCTCACATCACCACTACTTGTTATCACCTCCCCATTTGCGCCCTTCACTGAAGTTCCCATTTCCTCCCTTGTCTTACGCACATTATTTACCTCCTTCCAGAACATCTTTTTATTCTCCCTAAAATTTAATGATACTCTCTCACCCCAACTCTCATTTGCCCTTTTTTTCACCTCTTGCACCTTTCTCTTGACCTCCTGTCTCTTTCTTTTATACATCTCCCACTCAATTGCATTTTTTCCCTGCAAAAATCGTCCAAATGCCTCTCTCTTCTCTTTCACTAATACTCTTACTTCTTCATCCCACCACTCACTACCCTTTCTAATAAACTAAAAGGAAAGGGAGCGGGGGGCTGGAAATCCTCCCCTCTCATTTTTTTTTAATATTCCAAAAGAAGGAACAGAGAAAGGGGCCAGGTGAGGATATTCCCTCAAAGGCCCAGTCCTCTGTTCTTAACGCTACCTCGCTAATACGGGAAATGGCGAATGGTATGAAAGAAAGAAAGAAAATATATATATATATATATATATATATATATATATATATATATATATATATATATATATATATATATATATATATATATAATTTGTTTATGGATGGGGTTGTTAGGGAGGTGAATGCAAGAGTCCTGGAAAGAGGGGCAAGTATGAAGTCTGTTGGGGATGAGAGAGCCTGGGAAGTGAGTCAGTTGTTGTTCGCTGATGATACAGCGCTGGTGGCTGATTCATGTGAGAAACTGCAGAAGCTGGTGACTGAGTTTGGTAAAGTGTGTGGAAGAAGAAAGTTAAGAGTAAATGTGAATAAGAGCAAGGTTATTAGGTACAGTAGGGTTGAGGGTCAAGTCAATTGGGAGGTAAGTTTGAATGGAGAAAAACTGGAGGAAGTGAAGTGTTTTAGATATCTGGGAGTGGATCTGTCAGCGGATGGAACCATGGAAGCGGAAGTGGATCATAGGGTGGGGGAGGGGGCGAAAATTTTGGGAGCCTTGAAAAATGTGTGGAAGTCGAGAACATTATCTCGGAAAGCAAAAATGGGTATGTTTGAAGGAATAGTGGTTCCAACAATGTTGTATGGTTGCGAGGCGTGGGCTATGGATAGAGTTGTGCGCAGGAGGATGGATGTGCTGGAAATGAGATGTTTGAGGACAATGTGTGGTGTGAGGTGGTTTGATCGAGTAAGTAACGTAAGGGTAAGAGAGATGTGTGGAAATAAAAAGAGCGTGGTTGAGAGAGCAGAAGAGGGTGTTTTGAAATGGTTTGGGCACATGGAGAGAATGAGTGAGGAAAGATTGACCAAGAGGATATATGTGTCGGAGGTGGAGGGAACGAGGAGAAGAGGGAGACCAAATTGGAGGTGGAAAGATGGAGTGAAAAAGATTTTGTGTGATCGGGGCCTGAACATGCAGGAGGGTGTAAGGAGGGCAAGGAATAGAGTGAATTGGAGCGATGTGGTATACAGGGGTTGACGTGCTGTCAGTGGAGTGAATCAAGGCATGTGAGGCGTCTGGGGTGGACCATGGAAAGCTGTGTAGGTATGTATACACGTGTGTGGACATGTGTATGTACATGTGTATGGGGGGGGGGGTTGGGCCATTTCTTTCGTCTGTTTCCTTGCGCTACCTCGCAGACGCGGGAGACAGCGACAAAGTATAAAAAAAAAAAAAAAAAAAAAAAAAAAAATATATATATATATATATATATATATATATATATATATATATATATATATATATATATATATATATATATATATATTTTATATATATATATATATATATATATATATATATATATATATATATATATATATATATATATATATATATATATATATATATATTTATATATATATATATATATATATATATATATATATATATATAACCCTGGGGATATGGGAGAGAGAATACTTCCCACGCAATCCCCACATCTCGTAGAAGGTGACTAAAAGGGGCGGGAGCGGGGGCTGGAAACCCTCCCTTCCTTGTATTTTCACTTTCTAAAAGGGGAAACAGAAGAAGGAGTCCCGCAGGGAGTGCTCATCCTCCTCGAAGGTTCAAACTGGGGTGTCTAAATGTTTGTGGATTTAACCAAGATGTGTCAAAAGGAGAGATAGATGGAATATTTGAGGAAAGGAATCTGGATGTTTTAGCTGTGAGTGAAACGAAGCTCAAGAGTAAAGGGTAAGAGTGGTTTGGGAATGTCTGGGGAGTAAAGTCAGGGGTTAGTTAGAGGAGAAGGGTAACGGAAGGAGCAGCACTACTCCTGAAACAGGATTGATGGGAGTAAGTGATAGCGTGTAAGAAAGTACGCTCTAGATTGAGATGGTTGATTATTGGTTCATATACACCTGGACTCGAAAAGAAAGATCATGTGAGGAAAGTTTTTTGGGAGCAGCTGAGGGAGTGTGTTAGTAGTTTTGATGCACGAGACCGGATTATAGTGATGGGTGATTTGAATGGAAATGTGAGTAATGTGGCAGTTGAGGGAATAATTGGTTCACATGGTGTGTTCCATGTTGTAAATGAAAATGGTGAAGAGCTTGTAGATTTATGTGCTGAAATAGGAGTGATGATTGGGAATACCTGGTTTAAAAAGAGAGATATATATAAGTATACGTATGTAAGTAGGAGAGATGGCCAGAGAGCGTTATTGGAATACATGTTAATTGATAGGCGCGCGAAAGAGACTTTTGGTTGTTACTGTGCTGAGAGGTGCAACTGGAGGGATGTCTGATCATTATCTTGTGGAGGCTAAGGTGAAGATTTGTAGAGGTTTTCAGAAAATAAGAGAGATTGTTGGGGTGAAGAGAGTATTGAGAGTAAGTGAACTTGGCAAGGAGACTTGTGAGAGAAAGTACCAGGAGAGATTGAGTACAGAATGGAAAATGGTGAGAACAAAAGACGTAAGGGGAGTGGGGGAGGAATGGTATATATTTAGGGAACAGTGATGGATTGCACAAAAGATGCTTGTGGCATGAGAAGCGTCGGAGGTGGGCAGATTAGAAAGGGTAGTGAGTGATGGGATAAAAAAAATAAGATTATTAGTGAAAGAGAAGAGAGAGGCATTTGGACGATTTTTGCAGGGAAATAATACAAATGACTGGGAGATGTATAAAAGAAAGAGGCAAGAGGTAAAGAGAAAGGTGAAAGAGGCGAAAAAGAGGGAAATGAGAGTTTGGGTGAGAGAGTATCATTAAATTTTAGAGAGAATAAAAAGATGTTTTGGAAGGAGGTAAATAAAGTGCGTAAGACAAGGAAACAAATATGAACATCAGTGAAGGGGGCTAATGGGGAGGTGATAACAAGTAGTGGTAATGTGAGAAGGAGATGGAGTGAGTATTTTGAAGTTTTGACGAATGTGTTTGATGATAGAGTAGCAGATATAGGGTGTTTTGATCGAGGTGGTGTGCAAAGTGAGACGGTTAGGGAGAATGATTTAGCAAATAGAGAAAAGGTAGTAAAAGCTTTACGGAAGATGAAAGCCAATAAGGCAGCGGGTTCGATGGTATTCCTACGGAATTTATTAAAAAAGGGGGTGACTGTATTGTTGACTTGTTGGTAAGTTTATTTGATGTATGTATGACTCATGGTAAGGTGCCTGAGAATTGGAGGAAAGCTTGCATAGTTTCAATGTGCAACGGCAAAGGGGATGAAAGTGAGTTCTCAAATTACAGAGGTATATGTCTGTTGAGAATTCCTGGGAAATCATATGGGAGGGTATTGATTGAGAGTGTAAAGAAATGTACAGAAATTCAGATTGGGGAAGAGCAGTGTGGTTTCAGAAGTGGTAGAGGATGTGTGGATCAGGTGTTTGCTCCGAAGAATGTATGTGAGAAATACTTATAAAAGAAAATGGTTTTCTATGTAACATTTATGGATCCGGAGAAGGCATAAGATTGAGTTAATAAAAATGATCTGTGGAAGGTATTAAGAATATATTGTGTGGGGGAAAGTTGTTAGAAGCAGTGAAAAGTTTTTATCGAGGATGTAAGGCATGTTTACGTGTAGGAAGAGAGGAAAGTGATTGCTTCTCAGTGAATGTTTGTTTGCGGTAGGGGTGTGTTATGTCTCATTGGTTGTTTAATTTGTTTATGGATGGGGTTGTTAGGATGGTGAATGCAAGCATTTTGGAAAGAGGGGCAAGTATGCAGTCCGTTGTGGATGAGAGAGCTTTGGAAGTGAGTCAGTTGTTCTTTGCTGATGATACAGAGCTAGTGGCGGATTCATGTGAGAAACTGCAGAAGGTGGTGAGTGAGTTTGGTAAAGTGTTTGGAAGAAGAGAGGAGAGAGTAAATGTGCATAAGAGGAAGGTTATTAGGTACAGTAGGGTTGAGGGACAAGTCAATTGGGAAGTATGTTTCAGTGGAGGAAAACTCTCGGAAGTGAAGTGTTTTAGATATCTGGGAGTAGACATGGAAGCGGATGAACCCATGGAAGCGGAAGTGAATAATAGGGTGGGGAAGGGGGCGAAAGTTCTGGGAGCGTTCAAGAATGTGTGGAACTCGAGAACTTTATCTCGGAAAGCAAAAGTGGGTATGTTTGAAGGAATAGTGGTTCCAACAATGTTATATGGTTGCAAGGCGTTGGCTATAGATAGAACTGTGTGGATGAGGGTGGATGTGCTGGAAATGAGATGTTTGAGGACAATATGCGGTATGAGGTGATTTGATCGAGCAAGTAATGATAGGGTAAGAGTGATGTCTGGTAATTAAGAGAGTGCGGTTGAGAGAGCAGAGGAGGGTGTTTTGAAATGGTTTCGTCACATCGAGAGAATGAGTGACGAAAGATTGTCCGAGAGGATGTATGTGTCAGAGGTGGAGGGAAAAAGGGGAAGTGGGAGACCAAACTGGAGGTGGAGGGATGGAGTGAAAAAGATTTTCAGTGATCGGGGAATAAACATGCAGGAGGGTGAAAGGCGTTCATGGAATGGAGTGAATTGGAACGATGTGGTATATCGGGGTGGACGTGCTGTCAATGGATTGAACTAGGGCATGTGAAGCGTCTTGGGTAAACCATGGAAAGGTCTGTGGGGCCTGGATGTTGAAAGGGAGCTGTGGTTTCAGCGTTTTATACATGGCAGATAGGAACTGAGTGTGAACGAATTTGGCCTTTATCTTTCTCTAGTGCTACCTTGCGCATATACGGGGGGAAGGGGTTGTTATTTCATGTGTGGCAGGGTGGCGATGTGAATGAATAAAGGCAGACAGTATGAATTATGTGCATGTGTATATATGTATATGCCACTGTGTGTGTGTATATATATATATATTTTTTTTTTTTATACCTCGTCGCTGTCTCCCGCGGTTGCGAGGTAGCGCAAGGAAACAGACGAAAGAAATGGCCCAACCCCCCCCATACACATGTACATACACACGTCCACACACGCAAATATACATACCTACACAGCTTTCCATGGTTTACCCCGGACGCTTCATATGCCTTGATTCAATCCACTGACATCACGTCAACCCCTGTATACCACATCGCTCCAATTCACTCTATTCCTTGCCCTCCTTTCACCCTCCTGGATGTTCAGGCCCCGATCACACAAAATCCTTTTCACTCCATCTTTCCACCTCCAATTTGGTCTCCCTCTTCTCCTCGTTCCCTCCACCTCCGACACATATATCCTCTTGGTCAATCTTTCCTCACTCATTCTCTCCATGTGCCCAAACCATTTCAAAACACCCTCTTCTGCTCTCTCAACCACGCTCTTTTTATTTCCACACATCTCTCTTACCCTTACGTTGCTTACTCGATCAAACCACCTCACACCACACATTGTCCTCAAACATCTCATTTCCAGCACATCCATCCTCCTGCGCACAACTCTATCCATAGCCCACGCCTCGCAACCATACAACATTGTTGGAACCACTATTCCTTCAAACATACCCATTTTTGCTTTCCGAGATAATGTTCTCGACTTCCACACATTTTTCAAGGCTCCCAAAATTTTCGCCGCCTCCCCCACCCTATGATCCACTTCCGCTTCCATGGTTCCATCCGCTGACAGATCCACTCCCAGATATCTAAAACACTTCACTTCCTCCAGTTTTTCTCCATTCAAACTCACCTCCCAATTGACTTGACCCTCAACCCTACTGTACCTAATAACCTTGCTCTTATTCACATTTACTCTTAACTTTCTTCTTCCACACACTTTACCAAACTCCGTCACCAGCTTCTGCAGTTTCTCACATGAATCCGCCACCAGCGCTGTATCATCAGCGAACAACAACTGACTCACTTCCCAAGCTCTCTCATCCCCAACAGACTTCATACTTGCCCCTCTTTCCAAGACTCTTGCATTTACCTCCCTAACAACCCCATCCATAAACAAATTAAACAACCATGGAGACATCACACACCCCTGCCGCAAACCTACATTCACTGAGAACCAATCACTTTCCTCTCTTCCTACACGTACACATGCCTTACATCCTCGATAAAAACTTTTCACTGCTTCTAACAACTTGCCTCCCACACCATATATTCTTAATACCTTCCACAGAGCATCTCTATCAACTCTATTAAATGCCTTCTCCAGATCCATAAATGCTACATACAAATCCATTTGCTTTTCTAAGTATTTCTCACATACATTCTTCAAAGCAAACACCTGATCCACACATCCTCTACCACTTCTGAAACCACACTGCTCTTCCCCAATCTGATTCTCTGTACATGCCTTCACCCTCTCAATCAATACCCTCCCATATAATTTACCAGGAATACTCAACAAACTTATACCTCTGTAATTTGAGCACTCACTCTTATCCCCTTTGCCTTTGTACAATGGCACTATGCACGCATTCCGCCAATCCTCAGGCAACCTCACCATGAGTCATACATACATTAAATAACCTTACCAACCGTTCAACAATACAGTCACCCCCTTTTTTAATAAATTCCACTGCAATACCATCCAAACCTGCTGCCTTGCCGGCTTTCATCTTCCGCATAGCTTTTACTACCTCTTCTCTGTTTACCAAATCATTTTCCCTAACCCTCTCACTTTGCACACCACCTCGACCAAAGCACCCTGTATCTGCCACTCTATCATCAAACACATTCAACAAACCTTCAAAATACTAACTCCATCTCCTTCTCACATCACCACTACTTGTTATCACCTCCCCATTTGCGCCCTTCACTGAAGTTTCCATTTGCTCCCTTGTCTTATATATATATATATATATATATATATATATATATATATATATATATATATATATATAT
Organism: Panulirus ornatus; assembly: GCF_036320965.1. Classification (NCBI taxonomy): domain Eukaryota; kingdom Metazoa; phylum Arthropoda; class Malacostraca; order Decapoda; family Palinuridae; genus Panulirus; species Panulirus ornatus. The sequence continues at coordinate 56,791,743 of NC_092238.1, forward strand.
ATATATATATATATATATATATATATATATATATACATATATATATATATATATATATATATATATATATATATATATATATATATATATATATATATATATATATATATATATATATATATATGTATATTACTCACCTTTGCATTCAAATCACCCATCACTATAACCCGATCTTGTGCATCAAAACCACTAACACACTCATTCAGCTGCTCCCAAAACACTTGCCTCTCATAATCTTTTTTCTCATGCCCAGGTTCATATGCACCAATAATCACCCATCTCTCTCCATCAACTTTCAGTTTTACATATTTAATCGAGAATTTACTTTCTTACACTCTATCACATACTCCCACGACTCCTGATTCAGTAGTAGTGCTACTCCTTCCCTTGTTCTTTTTCTCTCACTAACCGCTGACTTTACTCCCAAGACATCCCCAAACCACTCTTCCCCTTTACCCTTGAGCTTCGTTTCACTCAGAGCCAAAACATCCAGGTTCCTTTCCTCAAACATAATACCTATCTCTCGTTTTTCCTCATCTTGGTTACATCCACACACATTTAGACACCCCAATCTGATCCTTCGAGGAGGATGAGCACTCCCCGCGTGACTTCTTCTGTTTCCCCTTTTAGAAAGTTAAAATACAAGGATTGGAGGGGTTCTGGCCCCCCGCTCCCGTCTCCTTTAGTCGTCTTCTACGTCACGTGAGGAATGCGTGGGAAGTATTCTTTCTCCCCTATTCCCAGGGACAAGAGAGTAATGTGGCAGTTGAGGGAATAATTGGTATACATGGAGTGTTCAGTGTTGTAAATGGAAATGGTGAAGAGCTTGTAGATTTATATGACTGAAAAAGGACTGTTGATTAGGAATACCAGGTTTAAAAAGCGAGATATACATAAGTATACATATGTAAGTAGGAGAGATGGCCAGGGAGCGTTATTGGATTATATGTTAATCGATAGATGCACGAAAGAGAGACTTTTGGATGTTAATGTGCTGAGAGGTGCAACTGGAGTGATGTCTGATCATTATCTTGTGGAGGCGAAGTTTAAGATTTGTGGGGGTTTTCAGAAAATAAGAGAGAATGTTGGGGTGAAGAGAGTGGTGAGAGTAAGTGAGCTTGGAAAGGAGTCTTGTGTGAGGAAGTACCAGGAGAGACTGAGTACAGAATGGAAAATGGTGAGAACAAAGGAGGTAGGGGTAGGGGGGTAGGAATGGGATGTATTTAGGGAATTAGTGACGGAGTGCGCAAAAGATGCTTGAGGCATGAGAAACGTAGGAGGTGGGTTGATTAGAAAAGGTAGTGAGTGTTGGGATGAAGAGGTAAGATTATTAGTGAAAGAGAAGAGAGAGGCATTTGGACGATTTTTGCAGGGAAAAAATGCAAATGAGTGGGAGAGGTATAAAAGAAAGAGTCAGGAGGTGAAGAGAAATGTGCAAGAGGTGAAAAAGAGGGCAAATGAGAGTTTGGGTGAGAGAGTATCATTAAATTTTAGAGAGAATAAAATGATGTTTTGGAAGGAGGTAAATAAAGTGCGTAAGACAAAGAAACAAATGGGAACTTCAGTGAAGGAGGCAAATGGTTCGGTGATAACAAGTAGTGGTGATGTGAGAAGGAGATGGAGTGAGTATTTTGAAGGTTTGTTGAATGTGTTTGATGATAGAGTGGCAGATATAGCGTGTTTTGGTCGAGGTGGTGTGCAAAGTGAGAGGGTTAGGGAAAATTATTTTGTAAATAGAGAAGAGGTAGGAAAAGCTTTACGGAAGATGAAAGCCGGCAAGGCAGCAGGTTTGGATGGTATTGCAGTGGAATCTATTAAAAAAGGGGGTGACTGTATTGTTGACTGGTTGGTAAGGCTATTTAATGTATGTATGATTCATAGTGAGGTGCCTAAGGATTGGCGGAATGTTTGTATAGTTCCATTGTACAAAGGCAAAGGGGATAAGAGTGAGTGCTCAAATTACAGAGGTATACGTTTGCTGAGTATTCCTGGTATATTATATGGGAGGGTATTGACTGAGAGGGTGAAAGTATGTACAGAGCATCAGATTGGGGAAGAGCAGTGTGGTTTCAGAAGTGGTAGAGGATGTTTGGATCAGGTGTTTGCTTTGAAGATGTATGTGAGAAATACTTAGAAAAACAGATGGATTTATATGTAGCATTTATGGATCTGGAGAAGGCATATGATAGAGTTGATAGAGATGCTCTGTGGAAGGTTTTAAGAATATATCGTGCGGGAGGCAAGTTGTCAGAAGCAGTAAAAGGTTTTTATCGAGAATGTAAGGCATCTGTACGTGTAGGAAGAGAGGAAAGTGATTGGTTCTCAGTAAATGTAGGTTTGCGGCAGGGGTGTGTGATGTCTCCATGGTTGTTTAATTTGTTTTTGGGGTTGTTAGGGATTTGAATGCGAGTTTTGGAAAGAGGGGCAAGTATGCAGTCTGTTGTGGATGAGAGAGCTTGGGAAGTGAGTCAGTTGTTGTTCGTTGATGATACAGCTCTGGTGGCTGATTCATGTAAGAAACTGCAGAAGCTGGTGACTGATTTTGGTAAAGTCTGTGAAAGAAGAAAGTTAAGAGTAAATATGAATAAGAGCAAGGTTATTAGATAGAGTAGGGTTGAGGGTCAAGTCAATTGGGAGGTAAGTTTGAATGGAGAAAAACTGGAGGAAGTAAAGTGCTTTAGATATCTGGGAGTGGATCTGGCAGCGGATGGAACCATGGAAGTGGAAGTGAATTATTGGGTGGGGGAGTGGGCGAAAATTCTGGGAGCCTTGAAGAATGTTTGGAAGTCGAGAACACTATATCATAAAGCAAAAATGGGTATGTTTCAAGGAATAGTGGTTCCAACAACGTTTTATGGTTGCGAGTCGTGGGCTATGGATACAGTTGTGCGCAGGAGGGTGGATGTGCTGGAAATGAGATGTTTGAGGACAATATGTGGTGTGAGGTGGTTTGATCGAGTAAGTAATGTAAGGGTAAGAGAGATGTGTGGAAATAAAAAGAGTGTGGTTGAGAGAGCAGAAGAGTGTGTTTTGAAATGGTTTGGTCATATGGAGAGAATGAGTGATGAAAGATTGACCAAGAGGATATATGTGTCAGAGGTGTAGGGAACAATGAGAAGTGGGAGACCATTTGAAGGTGAAAAGATGGAGTGAAAAAGATTTTGTGTGATCAGGGCCTGAACATGCAGGAGGGTGAAAGGCGTGCAAGGAATAGAGTGAATATGAACGATATGGTATACCAGGGTCGACGTGCTGTCAATGGATTGAACAGGCATATGGGGTGGGTTGGTTTACTTTGAGTTTCTGCGCCTGAATGCGGAAAGGAAAGCTGTGTGTTTCGGCCTGCATAACTACAATCGACAGCAGAGAACTGGGATTGTGAAGCGAAAGGGGCTAAGGTCGTTGACACTTTCTCTATCGCTACCTCGTCTCACATTGAGGGGGGAGGAGTAGGTTAGTTTTCCATGTGTTGCGGTAGGTGGGATGGGCACCAAATAAAGCTACAGCCAGGTCATGAATGTACAATATAATATTATATAGGTATATATAGTCTTATTGTTATATATATGTATAATGAAATGTATAGTATGTATATTTCTGTTGATTTTTGTATTATAATCTATTCTTGGCACTTCTTTCGCTGTTCCTGTTGCAGTACGCAACGCAGGAGACAGCGACCAAACAAATAATACTAAAACAAATATAATATAACAGCCATGGTGGCTCACATTCCATTGATAATACTGCAGAGTCCGGTACACTGAAGTTTGTTAACTCTGTGTAAGGAAGAAAGTTTTCACTAATTTCAAATTAGGCGACTTTCAGTTTCACTAGGTTATTGGTCAATCATTTGCCTAGGTGAGTTTCAATGTGAAAAAAAACATGTTCAAAGTTTTTTCAATATCTGTAGTGTATTACTGGCAGCCATGGAACCATGAAGCCGAAGTGATCATAGGTTGCCAGAATCACTGGGCGAAAATCCTAGCCAGCCTGAGCATAAATGTGTGGAAGTCAAAAACATTTATTTCGAGAAAGCACAAATGTTAAGTTTCCCAGAATAGTGGTTCCAACTATGATCATTTTCATGTTTTGCGAGCCCCTGTACTATGGATTCCAGTTGTCGCACCACTCGATGGATGTGCTGCAACCATGAATATGTTTGAGACAATGTATGTTAAGTTTTTACGATGTAAGTAAGTAAGGGTAAGAGAGATATTGGAACATACAATGACCTGCTTTATCAACAGAAGAGTGCTTTTCCAAACTCTTGGCTTCACCTCGAACACATCATAGAAAATTAACACCATGAGAATTAATGGAATCGATCTGAGGAACGAGGACCTACACAGCTTTCCATGGTTTACCCCAGACGCTTCACATTCCTTGATTCAATCCACTGACAGCACGTCAACCCCGGTATACCACATCGCTCCAATTCACTCTGTTCCTTGCCCTCCTTTCACCCTCCTGCATGTTCAGGCCCCGATCACACAAGATCTTTTTCACTCCATCTTTCCACCTCCAATTTGGTCTCACTCTTCTCCTCGTTCCCTCCACCTCCGACACATATATCCTCTTGGTCAATCTTTCCTCACTCATTCTCTCCATGTGCCCAAACCATTTCAAAACACCCTCTTCTGCTCTCTCAACCACGCTCTTTTTATTTCCACACATCTCTCTTACCCTTACGTTACTTACTCGATCAAACCACCTCACACCACACATTGTCCTCAAACATCTCATTTCCAGCACATCCATCCTCCTGCGCACAACTCTATCCATAACCCACGCCTCACAGCCATACAACATTGTTGGAACCACTATTCCTTCAAACATACCCATTTTTACTTTCCGAGATAATGTTCTCGACTTCCACACATTCTTCAAGGTTCCCAGAATTCTCGTCCCCTCCCCCACCCTATGATCCACTTCCGCTTCCATGGTTCCATCCGCTGCCAGATCCACTCCCAGATATCTAAAACACTTCACTTCCTCCAGTTTTTCTCCATTCAAACTCACCTCCCAATTGACTTGACCCTCAACCCTACTGTACCTAATAACCTTGCTCTTATTCACATTTACTCTTAACTTTCTTCTTCCACACACTTTACCAAACTCAGTCACCAGCTTCTGTAGTTTCTCACATGAATCAGCCACCAGCGCTGTATCATAAGCGAACAACAACTGACTCACTTCCCAAGCTCTCTCATCCCCAACAGACTTCATACTTGCCCCTCTTTCCAAAACTCTTGCATTCACCTCCCTAACAACCCCATCCATAAACAAATTAAACAACCATGGAGACATTACACACCCCTGCCGCAAACCTACATTCACTGAGAACCAGTCACTTTCCTCTCTTCCTACACGTACACATGCCTTACATCCTCGATAAAAACTTTTCACTGCTTCTAACAACTTGCCACCCACACCATATATTCTTAATACCTTCTACAGAGCATCTCTATCAACTCTATCATATGCCTTCTACATATATATATATATATATATATATATATATATATATATATATATATATATATATATATATATATATATATATATATATATATATATATATATATATATATATATGGATTGAGTCAGGGCGTGTGGAGCGTCTGGGGTGAGCCATGGAAAGCTGTGTAGGTATGTATATTTGCGTGTGTGGACGTATGTATATACATGTGTATGGGGGGGGTTGGGCCATTTCTTTCGTCTGTTTCCTTGCGCTACCTCGCAAACGCGGGAGACAGCGACAAAGTATAATAATAATAATAATAATATATATATATATATGTATATATATATATATATATATATATATATATATATATATATATATATATATATATATATATATACATATATATATATATATATATATATATATATATATATATATATATATATATATATATATACATATATATATATAATCATATATTTATATATATATACATATAAGTTGTGGTTTACGAAAAACAGCTTGGCAGAAACTCACTGAAAACACAAATTAAAGTGGAAAATGTCTCTGAGGACGAAAGAGTTTTTTTTTTGTGCTTTACGCTCCTTCCCTAAAGGGAGAGATATCAGAGTGGTTGAGATGAAACCATAAAAGGGGGAAAAAGATTCCTTGGAAGTTGAGATGTAGGACAAAATGAATTGTAAAATAAAATGATTAGTCCCAGCTAGTGAAGAAATACCTATCCTAGGAAAATGTAGGAAAGATGGAATGCGGGTATGACCGCTGAGTTTCTCCAAAGTGCCAAAGTTGGGATTTCGAGGGAGAGTGGGGATGAGAGGGAGGGTGTACCCAATTTAAATTAGGAAAGTAAGATTGTGGTAGGAGGACCTTAAAGCGTTAAAAATAGTCTGTGGATGGTGGAAGGGTTCATATACGGAAAAGAAGTAACTCTTGTTGGAAGAATGGTTTTAATGGTTGGGAACTCGGCTAGGGCATTAGATTATTTGTTGGATATTGTTACGGAAGAAAATATAGAAAATAGAAAGTCGCTATCCGATCCACCAGGATCGTCCTGGTTGAAGCCTAGCTAATCCCTCTAGTATATATACACTGAAATCTTCTGTGTTGATGGTATCAGCGCGTGAACGTGAAGATCAGTACTTTGTGACAGGAAGACAAACAGGCAAAGAGTTGTATATAGCTAAAGGAATTTATAGGGTGTGGGGGAGGGATTGATGATATAAAGAAACAATCTAATGAAATGTATAGAGATTTTGTGCTCAATGGCTTCAGAGTTAAAAGACAAGATCCAAGAGACGAGCTATAGGTGTTCTTACACTACAGTCGGCTCAAACACCACCCCTGGAGCGGAGAAGGTGATATAAAGATAGTTGGATCTGATGGTGCTGAGGAGAAGCAGCAGCACTGAACAGCTGAGTTTCAAACAGAAGCAAAAAATCAAGGGGGCTGTAAATAGGTGATTCTCTACAGCGAACGTTAGATCTAAGTCCACAAATGTTCCAGAGATTAATAAAGAACAAGCTACGTGTACAGTCGCGTGACTGAAGTCAATGGCCCCAGGGAATCGCCCACACCTTGTCGACCAATGTACCTTTTCCAGCTCGACTCCGAAAATTCGTTGATTTATTGTGCTGCTATCGATTATCGGGTGAGTAAGAAAAAAGAAAAATATTGGAAAAGAGAACAAGGAAATGTATAATGTATTTGTTGTTTATGAGATGAAAAGGGTTTGAGACAGGAGTTGAATGCTAACGACAGGAGCAAAGGAGGGAAAATTGGAACGATAGCGAAAGGGGTACGCAACACATGCCGTGGTGCTAGCTTACTACGCCACCGACACTTTTCTCCCAAAATCCAAGATGGTGATTACAGCTGAATCCAAACGGCATCAGACCACTATGTACTAATAAGACTGTTTGAGAAAGTGAAAAGGAGCAAAATTTCTTTGCTTAGTGTGGCAAGAATAGAAAGCTTTACGTACTTTTCAAAGGGGAAGACGTGTTAACTTATATAGCTAGGTAGGTACAGATGATGTCAGTCGTGGATTTGAAGTAAAGTATTCATCAAGTTTGTGTTTAAACGTATCTCTGGTTCTGCTTCCGAAATTCTAATTGGTAAATTCTTCTATACGCTGAAAATCCTATTGAAAAAGTACTTCGCTTCATCTAAGATAAAACGTTTACCCACGAGTTCATACCCATGTCTACGAGAGGTATCAGACAAGTACATTTCTGAGTAGTTCGTAAGATTGAAACTATCGAAACCTTTAAAGATATAGAATACTAGTATTAGATCCAACTTAACCTTCGCATTTCTAAGCTAGATAAATTCAATTCTTTTACTCGGTTGTCATATGATTTGTTTCTTAAGCTGACAATCAACTCTGTAGCTCGTCTCTGTATTCATTCCATTTTGCAGATGTCTCTTCTCATGTAGGATGACCAAACAGGAGACTATATTCCAGAGGGGACGGACCAGTGAATTATAAAAACGAGGAAAATTTTCCGAGACTCAAATTCGAGAACCCTGCCTATGAAGCCAAGAATTTTGCTTGTTTTGTTTACTATTTCTGTAAACTGTTTACTTGGCTCTAGGTCAACGGAGCTTATTACACCCATGTCCTCTCCTCATTTACCTCAGCAAATTTCGTGCTGTGGCTCACCTTTTCTTTTTTACAAATGTGTAAAACTTTGTACTAGTCATTATAAGAATTAATTTGCAGCCTACTGATCCAATCCATTAGCTTATCTATGTCAGGTTGAGGCTGCAGACAAGTTTCCATCGCAGATCTATTTCCCAATCTATTATCGTCCGCAAATTTAGATATCTTATATTGTAGCCCATTATCACTAATACTAATATATATGAGAGAGATAACCGGTCCATCCCTGCGGCAAACCACTTGAATGTTTAAAACATCAAGAAACTTGACTATTCATCACTACTCTATGCTTATGGTCAGTCAGCCAATTTCCTAACCATCGAAGTACAACTCTGTTTACACCATGTGACTTAACTCCTGTTAGTAATCTTTGATGTAGAACTTTACCAAATGGGTTTTGAAAATCTAAGAAGTGACATCATCTGCTGCACTTCCATCAATACATGTTGTTTATTTCGTAAAAGAAATCAATAAGATTTTTCAGAAATGAGCGATTTCGGCGAATATCATTCTGATAATCGTTTCTTTAGTAGTGGTCTTCTTAATCGCGAAAGATGTTTTCCATTAGTTTACCAACGACAGACCTCAAGCTAATTGGACAATAATTTCCGGGCAGCGATTTACTATCTTTTCTGAATGTCGGCGTTACATTGGCAAACTTCCATTCCTCCGAAGCTCTTACCGTAGCAAGTGACTTATTGAAAAGAATAACCAATGGTTTAACTAGCTCAGTTTTCGCCTCTTTCAGTGTCCGCAGATGAAACTTACCTAAGCCTGCCGTTTTATTTACTCTAATGCCATTCATCGCTGAAAGTATACTCTCATCGTTGATTTCAATATATTACAAACCATTCTTCCCTCTTAGGATAGGAAATGGATTTGGGACATGAGTTGTATCTTCAATTGTTGATGCAGATATACAAAAAGTTGTTAAAATATTATCCATGGCTTCATTGTCTTGAATCAGGTCACCATATTCTGTGATTGATGATCCAAATGATTACGTTATAACACCTGCTTCTAAAATAATGATAAAACTATTTAAGGGGTTCTTTTGCCATTTTCAGCAAAATGTGCTTCATACCTATGTTTGCTTTGACGGGTGAGTCTCTCAGTTTCTGGATTTTTATATACATAATTTACTCTGTCATGATGGTTACTAGTCTTTCTGAGTTTCTTATGTGCTACTTTCTTCGACAACAAGCACTACTTTATATCACTGTTCTTCACCTCGACCTCGTTTTCAAACATGACCATCTTACACGCATTGGCACATGTCTCCACTAGTTCGAAATCATCGCCAAATATTTTCCAAGCTACCTCCATAGCGTTTTAACACTATCATCCCAGGTCTGCCTGTCAAGAGCAATGCGAATACCAAAGAAATTTGCACGTCTAAAACATGGCATTTTTTTTTCGCGGCTGAAAAATATAGCATCGTGTGCTATATTGGTAAATCAAAAGTGATTTACCGGTGATCACTTGTAGCAATCTTTTCTCCTACTTCAATAATATGAACGAGGTACTCATTTGAAGTGAGAATTAAATCTGTATTCATCGCTGGTAGGTTTCTCAGTTAATTGTGATAGGGCGCTATCACACAAGCTTAGGAAGAGTCCACGCCCCATGTTTCTGGTAAGGGATTCTCCTCACTTAGATAGATGTATGTTAAGATTTACTATTGTTATTGAATCTTGTTCATTATGATTTCTGCCAATAGATCATAAAGTCATTCCCCTACCTCTGTTGTTTATGCTTGGGCCTTATAAACTAATCCTAATGTTGTTTTTTTTTCGATATCTATGTTTAATTTCAACAAATATGGCGTTTAACTTGTTAGCATCTACAACATTTTGTAGAACGTGATTGATATGAAGTTTGACGAAGAGCAAGACGCTTCCGCCTTCCTGATTTTCCTTGTCGCTGTTGAACATAGCGTACCCAGGAGTTGCATATTCGGCGAGGAAATTTCAATTCTATGATATCTAACCAAGATTCCAAAACATCAATGATATCATGATGTTCTTTCAAAGCAATTACTTCTACCTCCGGAATTTCTGAAGAATACTCGGTGCATTGACATTAAATATTCTAATATATGACTAAGACTTTTCGTCAATGGTGAGTGGGCTGTAGGAATGACGCTACGAGCATTAATGCACAATAAACTGATTTTATTTTGCGATTTATGAGCACCTGTGAAATCAGTTTCCTGGGTCTGACTATTTATTGGTTTGTTTATTCTATATTCGGTTAGTATGTGCGTGTGTAGGGGTGTGTGTTCAGCATTGGAAAAGAGAAGCCAACGTTAACCCCAAAATTCACCTGTCCCGACTCGGTCCTCACCTGCCTTTTATCAGGTCGACACTTGGGGATTTGCCTGTAGCTGTCTCATTTTGCCCTTACATCTCCCAACTTCGATCCTACCTGACGGCAACTGACAGACCTCAGTGTATATTCCTGCCTCAAACTATCAGAAATATGACCCAGTATCTGAGAACTATCTATTAACTCCCATGATCTATTTTCATACCCCTCGCCTCTGAATAACAGCCATGTTCCTTAATATGAATCCCTGTCTTTGTTACTCGTTTTCTAAGTGCATAACTGATCTACGTTTATCGACAAAAAAGCCTAATTTTCTTGGTGAACACTTTGCCATAACGTGCTTTCACTGTGCCATTTAGATGGAGATTGCCCCTTGTGTATAGGCCTCCGTCATGAATATTATGGTCCCACAGAGCTATGTAAAAGACACTATCCTCCTCCTTAAAGAGTCTCAACTCTGCATTTTATTCTTAGCATTCTACAGACGGTACAGGAGATGAACCAAGGACATATCTCAATACAACTAATCTACTAAGGCTTTCGTTCAGTTTTAAACTTAAAAACCTACCACCTACATCTAGTATTACAAGAGTAACTGCAATAGGTGTCAACTAACTGGTTATGATAATATCTATATTGCCTGCCTTCAAATTACGCCATCAACAATTGGTGTAATTCAGAAAAAAAATAGAAACACGACAAAAACATTGCTACATGATTTTTCAGGAAATATATCGGCTAGTCTTCCCAAACTCCTACCATGAAACTCGACCAAAGCCCACCAAGCAAGGTTCATCCAAAGAGGAGACACGTACTCTCGGTCACATATTCTCTATCTTTAGAAATCTATTACAAAATCAAACTTCCATAGTTTCCTTATATATAGTTTAGCTGTCGACAATATTTCTTTCATTTAAAGATTACGGTGGATGGCTTGTGGATAGAATATATATATATATATATATATATATATATATATATATATATATATATATATATATATATATATATATATGTTTTCATACTATTCGCCATTTCCCACGTCAGCAAGGTAGCGCTAAGAATGGAGGACTGAGTCTTTGAGGGAGTATCCTCACTTGGCCACCTCCTCTCTTCCTTCATTAGGAAAACTAAAAACGAGAGGGAAGGATTTCCAGCCCCCCGCTCCCTTCCCTTTTAGTCGCCTTCTACGACACGCAGGGAATACGTGGGAAGTATTCTTTCTCCCCTATCCCCAGGGATAATATATATATATATGTGTGTGTGTGTGTGTGTGTGTGTGTGTGTGTGTGTGTATATCCCTTGGGATAGGGGAGAAAGAATACTTCCCACGCATTCCTCACGTGTCGTAGAAGACGACTAAAGGGGACGGGAGAGGGGGCCAGAAATCCTCCCCTCCCTGTATTTTAACTTTCTAAAAGGGGAAACAGAAGAAGTCACGCGGGGAGTGCTCATCCTCCTCGAAGGCTCAGATTGGGGTGTCTAAATGTATGTGGATGTAACCAAGATGAGAAAAAAGGCGAGATGGGTAGTATGTTTGAGGAGAGGAAGCTGGATGTTTTGGTTCTGAGTGAAACGAAGCTCAAGGGTAAAGGGGAAGAGTGGTTTCGGAATGTCTTGGGAGTAAAGTCAGGGGTTAGTGAAAGGACAAGAGCAAGGGAAGGAGTAGCATTAATGAAACTGGAGTTGTGGGAGTATGTGATAGAGTGTAAGAAAGTAAATTCTAGATTGATATGGGGAAAACTAAAAGTTGATGGAAAGAGATGAGTGATTATTGGTGCATATGCAACTGGGCATGAGAAGAAAGATCATGACAGGCAAGTGTTTTGGGAGCAGCTGAATGAGTGTGTTAGTGGTTTTGATGCACAAGAACGGGTTATAGTGATGGGTGATTTGAATGCAAAGGTGAGTAATGTTGCTGTTGAGAGAATAATTGGTATACATGGGGTGTTCAGTGTTGTAAATGGAAATGGTGAAGAGCTTGTAGATATATGTGCTGAAAAAAGAATGGTGATTGGGAATACCTGGTTTAAAAAGCGAGATATACATATACGTATGTAAGTAGGAGAGATTGCCAGAGAGCGTTATTGGATTATGTGATAATTCATACGCGCGCGAAAGAGAGACTTTTGGATGTTAATGTGCTGAGAGGTGCAACTGGAGGGATGTCTGATCATTATCTTATGGAAGCGAAGGTGAAGATTTGTAGGGGTTTTCAGAAAAAGAAGAAAGAATGTTGGGGTGAAGAGAGTGGTGAGAGTAAGTAAGCTTAGGAAGGAGACTTGTGAGAAAAAGTACCAGGGGATATTGAGTACAGAATGGAAAAAGGTGAGAACAAAGGAGGTAAGGGGAGTGGCGGAGGAATGGGATGTATTTAGGGAAGCAGTGATGGCTTGCGCAAAAGATGCTTTTGGCATGTGAAGCGTGGGAGGTGGGTTGATTAGAAAGGGTAGTGAGTGGTGGGATGAAGAAGTAAGATTATTAGTGAAAGAGAAGAGAGAGGCATTTGGACGATTTTTACACTGAAGAAATGCAAATGAGTGAGAGATGTATAAAAGAAAGAGGCAGAAGGTCAAGAGAAAGGTGCAAGAGGTGAAAAGGAGGGCAAATGAGAGTTGGAGTGAGAGAGTATCATTAAATTTTAGGAAGAATAAAAAGATGTTTTGGAAGGGGGTAAAGAAAGTGTGTAAGACAAGGGAGCAAATGGAAACTTCAGTGAAGGGGGCTAATGGGGAGGTGATAACAAGTAGTGGTGATGTGAGAAGGAGATGGAGTGAGTATTTTGAAGGTTTGTTGAATGTGTTTGATGATAGAGTGGCAGATATAGGGTGTTTTCGTCGCGGTGGTGTGCAAAGTGAGAGGGTTAGGGAAAATGATTTGGTAATCAGAGAAGAGGTAGTAAAAGCGTTGCGGAAGATGAAAGCCGGCAAGGCAGCAGGTTTGTATGGTATTGCAATGGAATTTATTAGAAAAGGGTGTGACTGTATTGTTGATTGGTTGGTAAGGTTATTTGATATATGTATAATTCATGGTGAGTTCCCTGATGATTGGCGGAATGCTTGCATTGTGCCATTGTACAAAGGCAAAGGGGATAAGAGTGAGTGCTCAAATTACAGAGGTATAAGTTTGTTGAGTGTTCCTGGTGTGTTATATGGGAGGGTATTGATTGAGAGGGTGAAGGCATGTACAGAGCATCAGACTGGGGAAGAGCAGTGTGGTGTCAGAAGTGGTAGAGGATGTGTGGATCAGGTGTTTGCTTTGAAGAATGTATGTGAGAAATACTTAGAAGAGCAAATGGATTTGTATGTAGCATTTATGGATTTTGAGAAGGCATATGATAGAGTTGATAGAGATGCTCTGTGGAAGGTATTAAGAGTATATGGTGTGGGAGGCAAGTTGTTAGAAGCAGTGAAAAGTTTTTCTCGAGGATGTAAGGCATGTGCACGTGTAGGAAGAGAGGAAAGTGATTGGTTCTCAGTGAATGTAGGTTTGCGGCAGGGTTGTGTGATGTCTCCATGGTTGTTTAATTTGTTTATGGATGGGGTTGTTAGGGAGGTAAATGGAAGAGCTTGGAAAGAGGGGCAAGTATGCAGTCTGTTGGGGATGAGAGAGCTTGGGAAGTGAGTCAGTTTTTGTTCGCGGATGGTACAGCGCTGGTGGCTGATTCATGTGAGAAACTGCAGAAGCTGGTGACTGAGTTTGGTAAAGTGTGTGAAAGAAGAAAGTTAAGACTAAATGTGAATAAGAGCAATGTTATTAG
>NC_092238.1:56815980-56896955 GCF_036320965.1 Panulirus ornatus
TGTGGAAGTCGAGAACATTATCTCGGAAAGCAAAAATGGGTATGTTTGAAGGAATAGTGGTTCCAACAATGTTGTATGGTTGCGAGGCGTGGGCTATGGATAGAGATGTGCGCAGGAGGATGGATGTGCTGGAAATGAGATGTTTGAGGACAATGTGTGGTGTGAGGTGGTTTGATCGAGTAAGTAACGTAAGGGTAAGAGAGATGTGTGGAAATAAAAAGAGCGTGGTTGAGAGAGCAGAAGAGGGTGTTTTGAAATGGTTTGGGCACATGGAGAGAATGAGTGAGGAAAGATTGACCAAGAGGATATATGTGTCGGAGGTGGAGGGAACGAGGAGAAGAGGGAGACCAAATTGGAGGTGGAAAGATGGAGTGAAAAAGATTTTGTGTGATCGGGGCCTGAACATGCAGGAGGGTGAAAGGAGGGCAAGGAATAGAGTGAATTGGAGCGATGTGGTATACAGGGGTTGACGTGCTGTCAGTGGATTGAATCAAGGCATGTGAAGCGTCTGGGGTAAACCATGGAAAGCTGTGTAGGTATGTATATTTGCGTGTGTGGACGTGTGTATGTACATGTGTATGGGGGGGGGGGGGTTGGGCCATTTCTTTCGTCTGTTTCCTTGCGCTACCTCGCAAACGCGGGAGACAGCGACAAAGTATAAAAAAAAAAAAAAAAAAAAAAAAAGTATATTCATACATGCTGCCTTCATCCATTTCTGCCACCGCTTCGCGTGCGCTCGAGGTAGCGCCAGGAAACGACAACAAAGGCCACATTCGTTCACACTCAGTCTCTAGTTGTCATGTATAATGCAACGAAACAAAAGCTCCCTTTGCACATCCAGGCCCCAGAAAACTTTCCATGGTTTACCCAAGACGCTTCACATACCCTGGTTCAATCCATTGACAGCACCTCGAACCCGGTATACCACATCGTTCCAATTAACTCCATTCCTTGCACGCCTTTCACCCTCCTGTATGTTCAAGCCCCGATCGCTCAAAATCTTTTTCACTCCATCTTGCCACCTCCAATCTGTTCTCCCACTTCTCCTCGTTCCCTCTATCTCTGACACATATATCCTCTTTGTCAATCTTTCCTCATTCATTCTCTTCATTTGACCAAACCATTTCAATACACCCTCTTCTGCTCTTTCAACCACATTCTTTTTATTACAACACATCTCTCTTACCCTTTCATTACTTACTCGATCAAACCACCTCACACCACATATTGTTCTTAAACATCTCATATCCAACACATTCATTCTCCTCCGCACAACACTATCTATCACCCATGCCTCACAACCATATATGATTGTGGGAGCTACTATTCCTTCAGACATACGCAATTTTGCTCTCCGAGATAACGTTCTCGCTTTCCACACATTCTTCAACGCTCCCATAACCTTCGCCCTCATCCCTCACCCTAGGACCCATTTCCGCTTCCAGTAAACTTCCTCCAATTCTTCTCCATTTAAACTTACATACCAATTACCTTGCCCCGCAACTCTACGGAACCTAATAGACTTGCTCTTATTCACATTTAATCTCAACTTCTTCCTTTCATAACTTTTCCAGTCTCAGTCAGCAATTTCTGCCTCGTCTCACTCGAATCAGCCACTAGAGCTGTATCATCGGCAAACAACATCTGACTCCCTTCCCAAGTCCTTTCATCCACAGCAGACTGCATACTCGCCCCTCTCTCCAAAACTCTTGCATTTTCTCTAACCATCCCATCCATAAACAAGCTAACAACCATGGGGACATCACGCATCCCTGCCGCAAACCGACATTCACAGGGAACCAATCACTCTCTCTTCTTCCTACCCGTACAAATGCCTTACGTCCATGGAAAAAAATTTCATGCTTCTAGGAACCTACCTCCCACACCATATACTCTTAAAACCTACAAAGCATCTCTATCAACCCTATCATATGCCTTCTCCAGATCTATGAATGCTTCATACAGTTTCCTCTATTTTTCTATGCAGTTCTCACATACATTCTTCAAAGAAAAAACTGATTCACACATCCTCTGCCATTTCTGAAACCACACTGCTCTTCAGCATGCTCTATGTATTCCTTCACCTTCTAAGTCAATACCCTTCCATATAATTTGAATACTCACTTTTGTCCCTTTTGCCTTTGTACATGCGCTGCGCCAATCCTCAGGTTCTTCACCATGGTCCATACATACAATGAATATCCTTACCAACCAATCAACAACACAGTCATCTCCTATTTTGATAAATTCTACCGCAATACCATCCAAACCCGCCGCTTTGCCGGATTTCATCTTCCGCAAAGCTTTCACTACCTCTTCTCTCTTAACCAAACCATTCACGCTAACCCTCTCACTTCCCACACCACCCCGACCAAAACACCCAATATCTGCCACTCTATCATCAAACACATTCAACAACCCGTCAAAATACTCACTCCCTCTTCTTCTCACTTCATCACTACCTGTTATTACCTTGCCACTTGCCCACTTCACTGATGTTCCCATTTGTTGTCTTGTCTTGCGCACGTTATAACCTCCTCCAAAACATCTTTTTATTCTTCTTAAAGTGTAAGGGCATTTTCTCACCCTTACTCTCATTTGCTCTCTTTTTCACCTTTTGCACCTTTCTCTTGACCTCCTGCCGCTTTCTTTTGTACATCTCCCAGTCATTTGCAATACTTCCTTGCAGGTATCGTCCAAACGCCTCTCATCTCTCCTTCACTAGTACCTTTACTTCTTTATCCCACCAATCACTACCCTTTCTAATCTACCCACCTCCTACCTTTCTTATGCAACGTGCATCTTTTGCTCAAGCCATCACTGATTCCCTAAATACAATCCGTTCCTCCTCCACTCCCCTCACCCCATTTGCTATCACTTTTTGTCATTCTACACTCAATCTCTCCTAGTACTTCTTCACACAAGTCTCCTTTAAAATCTCGCTTACTCTCACCACTCTCTATTCCCCAACATTCTCTCTTCTTTTTGGAAAACCACCACAAGTCTTCACCTTCGCCTCCACAAGATAGTGATCAGTCATCCCTCCAGCTGCCTTTCTCAGCACATTAACATTTAGAAGTCTCTGTTTTACACGCCTATCAATTAACACGTATATCTATATATATTTCTCTTTTTGAAATTGGTATTCCTAACAACCAGTTTTTTTTCCAGCATACAAATCCACAAGCTCTTCACCATTTCCATTTACAACACTGAACACCCCATGTACACCAGCTATTCCCTCAACTACCATATTACTCACCCTCGCATTCAAATCACCTATCACTATAACCCGATCTCATGCATCAAAGCTGCTAACGCACTGACTCAGCTGCTTGCAAATCATTTGCCTCTCATGATCTTTCTTCTCATTTCTCATGACCAGGTGCATAGGCACCAATAATCACCCATCTTTCTTCACCCACTTTCAGTTTTAAACCACATCATTCTAGAATTTAGTTTCTTACACTCTATCACATACTCCCACAACTCCTGCTTCAGGAGTAGTACTACTACTTCCTCAGCTCTTGTTCTCTCACCAACCTCTGACTTTACTCTCCAGACATCCCCAAACAACTCTTCCCCTTTACCCTTGCGTTTCGTTTCACTCAGAGCCAGAATATCCAGGTTTCTTTCCTCAAATATACTTCCTATCTCTCCTTTCTTCTAATCTCTGTTACATCCACAGACATTTAGATACCCCAGTCTGAGACTTCGAGGACGATGAGCACTCCCCGCTTAACTCCTTCTGTTTCTCTTTTTATAACTATAAATACAAGGAGGGGCGAAGGGTTCCATCCCCCGGTTCCCGCCCCATTTAGTCGCCTTGTACGACACGTGGGGAATACGTGGGAAGTGTTCTTCCAAGCTAGGAAAATCCTTTTTTAACATCCGCTCGCATTGTTTATTTCATGATGCTTACTCCCTATGCTGACTTTTTTATCTTGGGGTGACTCAGTATCTAGTTCAGAGCATGAAACTGAGGTATCACGTACTTCAGAAATTTCTGTTGTGCTTGGCTGAAAAGTGGTTTTCAAGGGAACTATAAGAGTTATCATATCACTTACTGTAGATGTTGAGTCTCTCAATCTTCTTGTGGTATCTTTATAAGTTTCTAGAGCGTTTGCACATTTGAACATCACTGACCATTCAGTGGCGCTGAGTTGCGTTATTATGGAGTTGGTATCGGCATACAAACACAGTGACTCCTTTATTTCTAGTGTTCTTTTCAGCATGTGCAAGGGTTCTTGCAGTCTGTCATGAATCATTTTTAGCTCATCTTGTGCCATCTTTGAATGATGAAAATATGTAGCAATGCTACAATATATCTGAATTATCTTCTCCATTTCATCCTATGACGATATGCCAGTTATTACAACTTTTATTTTATGCGTAGCACAATCCAAATTATTTACACCTGACAGGAGTTGAGCACTGTTCATATTGGTCCAGCATCGCGCAAAACTCTCCTGTGCGCCGTTCTTGTAGTGGTTCAGCACCTAACACAAATTTCATTCTTTCAAAGTCCTTATTAATAGCATGTGCAGTCAGCCTCAGCAATGAAACATCTACTCGGGTATCTAACCACACATCACTTGTGAAGGAAATCTTTCTGTCCTGCTTCACTACATTAATCAATCATTTTATCTTATTGAAAACTGACTCATGCATGGCACTGCATATCAATGAGGAATAAAAGTTTCACTGCTTCAGGTCATAGAGTGTTGTTATGTTGTGTGTGTGCATTTATATGCAGAAACTGTAGGGTTGTTGAGTAGTAAAGGCTTGATGTCGTCTTTATCGTTGTTACATTATGGGCACAAAGGGTTGACTGACATGTTGGAATGGCATCTGTATTGTTACTGGACTCTGCCTGCACAGGGTTACATTGCCAGTGAAAAGTCACATAAGTCATCTTGTTAAAAGAATTCACTCCAAAGGAGTCTACGTTTCCTTAGTACTAGAAATAACACAGTCTTGGGCTGCAGGAACCTGTTAGAAAGATGCTAGGTAACTGCAGGACTCTTTCATAGAAATTGGTCTTATGAATGGCCTCATTCGTTCGCATCCTCGTGATAGCTGTGATATATAATGCCACAGATCCATATATACATATTTACTTTTACCTAAGCAAGAAAACCATATTATCAGCCAGCCCAAAGGGGTGGATGGGTTACTATAGACTGACTGCTGTGACCGGATGTAAATCTGTACGGGAATAGCTGCGGGCAGCGCTAAGGATTGTTGACATTGTTTTCTACACCTCATCCAGTTTCTCTGATTAAAAGTTGGAAGCATCCAACACTTTTTCCCTAAAAATATTCTTCAACATTTCTTTTCTTAATGTCTGACCTCATTTTTGCAAAGGAGTTTTTCCTGTCTTTAGTTTTTCCTTTAACATCCTTCTTTCTTCATCTTCTGACTCTTCAAACTGTTCATTGTGCACTGATTTCAAACGATTTTTCAAAGATGTAGTTCAACGTCTCTTTCGTGAATAATCTTTCTTTAACAAAAGACACTGTGCTAAGTTGTTTGGTTGTTCATGAAATACTTCCACACCTGACTGTTTCTTGAAGACATTGTACATAAAAAAGAGAGTCAGTAAGGCTTGGTTTACTAGATCATTTCATTTTTAGCAGTGTGATCGACTGACACACTGTCTACCCCTGAGGCAAGCTCCTCTGCACTGCAGCCAGTGCGTGGTGACTCATATGACTCACGCCAGCTCCCACACAACACTTTATCACGGAGTGATAAGAAGCTCTCAGCGATGCCAATTCTTGTTTTTCAGTTTTCTTTTGTATATTCACCACATACTATTTGTGTGCGATAGGGATGCATAGGTGGATGCTGATGCGGAAGTTATTAAATCGCGAATGCGGATGCGGACGTTTATTTCATCGCAGACGCGGATGAGAGAGAGAGAGAGAGAGAGAGAGAGAGAGAGAGAGAGAGAGAGAGAGAGAGAGAGAGAGAGAGAGAGAGAGAGAGAGAGAGAGAGAGAGAGAATCTTATCGATCAACTTAGAATTAAAGGGAGACTGCGAGATATAAATGATTTCTTGGGAGCAAAAGATTGAGCCATTTACCGCAACTTAACACCACAGCAGTATTACCTCATCGTCCTGAGAACATATCCCCCAACCCCTGGCTTATAGGACCTGAACAGAGGCAAGATTCCTATTCTAACAGCAGTGGTGGGATTTGTACGCTCACACGACCCAGAACACCAGCACAATTTCTGTAAGAATGAAATGAACATAATGTTTTTTGCTTTTTGTGGTTATTCATCGTTATTAAATTTTTTCTTTATCAATGTAACGTAAGAATTATTCTTTTTTCTAAGTAAAGATGTTATAGTTCACTAGCGACATCATTATTAGTCCAGAAATATATCACATCCTCTTGCGTGCTGTATATCCAGAGTTACAGAACTGCGTCTTGGTAAGGCGATATACCGCAGCCTGGGAAAATCCTTACTGAATGCTTCTCTCGCTCCCTTTGGCAGTGGGTTAACTCGACCAAAGCTCGCACACATTTCTGGTTCACGAGTAGTTTCGTGGAGGTACACTGGTACTTCGCACTAAGTCGAGCTTATACCTGATTGCTAGGCTAGGAAAGAGGATCAGATCAGTGCCTTTTACTGACCAGGTCGTCTGTATACCACTTCCATAGAGATTCTGGTGCTTTAAGCTAACGTACACACGAGCTATGAGTGGTGAGACTGGCACGGACTCCAAGCTGCTTCTCAGCCAAAATCGACGGAGTCTTAAAGATAGGACGCAGATATTTGGTCCGAATTTTGAATTAAACAACGAGAGAGAGAGAGAGAGGAGAGAGAGAGAGAGAGAGAGAGAGAGAGAGAGAGAGAGAGAGAGAGAGAGAGAGAGAGAGAGAGAGAGAGAGAGAGAGAGAGAGAGAGAGAGAGAGAGAGAGGAGTTGAAATTCAAGGAAAGCATCCCTGGCGGAACTTCCATCGCTCAGGTTAGGCTAGACCATATACTGACCTCCAAACTTGAAAACTTTCTGAAACTTTTGACACCCTTAAAGATGGGGATGACACAAATCCGTTGGTGGGAATGAACTGGACGTTTAGAAGTTTTAACGGATAAAAGCATCGTAAGAAAACTCAAGCTTAGAATGTATGTATGAAAATAAAGTGAGCCTTTAAGAAAATATTTTCTTTCACTTATGGAAGTAAATGCCACTATATCTGAACCTTATAGTATTTATAGCTTCTTTTAACATCACACAGTATGAATTATATATATATATATATATATATATATATATATATATATATATATATATTATCCCTGGGGATAGGGGATTAAGAATACTTCCCACGTATTCCCTGCGTGTCGTAGAAGGCGACTAAAAGGGGAGGGAGCGGGGGGCTGGAAATCCTCCCCTCTCGTTTTTTTTTTAATTTTCCAAAAGAAGGAACAGGGGGGGCCAGGTGAGAATATTCCGAAAAAGGCCCAGTCCTCTGTTCTTAACGCTACCTCGCTAATGCGGGAAATGGCGAATAGTTTGAAAAGAAAAAAAAAAAAAAATATATATATATATATATATATATATATATATATATATATATATATATATATATATATATTCATATATATATATATATATATATATATATATATATATATATATATATATATATATATATATATATATATATATATATATATATATATATATATATATATATATATATCAGTGATAGATTGCGCAAAAGATGCTTGTGGCATGAGAAGAGTGGGAGGTGGGTTGATTAGAAAGGGTAGCGAGTGGTGGGATGAAGAAGTATGATTATTAGTGAAAGAGAAGATAGAGGCATTTGGACGATTTTTCCAGGGAAAAAATGCAATTGAGTGGGAGATGTATAAAAGAAAGAGACAGGAGATCAAGAGAAAGGTGCAAGAGGTGAAAAAGAGGGCAAATGAGAGTTGGGGTGAGAAAGTATCATTAAATTTTAGGGAGAATAAAAAGATGTTCTGGAAGGAGGTAAATAAAGTGCGTAAGACAAGGGAGCAAATGGGAACTTCAGTGAAGGGCGCAAATGGGGAGGTGATAACAAGTAGTGGAGATGTGAGAAGGAGATGGAGTGAGTATTTTGAAGGTTTGTTGAATGTGTTTGATGATAGAGTGGCAGATATAGGGTGTCTTGGTCTAGGTGGTGTGCAAAGTGAGAGGGTTAGGGAAAATGATTTGGTAAACAGAGAAGAGGTAGTAAAAGCTTTGCGGAAGATGAAAGACGGCAAGGCAGCAGGTTTGGATGGTATTGCAGTGGAATTTATTAAAAAAGGGGGTGACTGTATTATTGACTGGTTGGTAAGGTTATTTAATGTATGTATGACTAATGGTGAGGTGCCTGAGGATTGGCGGAATGCGTGCATAGTGCCATTGTACAAAGGCAAAGGGGATAAGAGTGAGTGCTCAAATTACAGAGGTATAAGTTTGTTGAGTATTCCTGGTAAATTATATGGGAGGGTATTGATTGAGACGGTGAAGGAATGTACAGAGCATCAGATTGGGGAAGAGCAGTGTGGTTTCAGAAGTGGTATAGGATGTGTGGATCAGGTGTTTGCTTTGAAGAATGTATGTGAGAAATACTTAGAAAAGCAAATGGATTTGTATGTAGCATTTATGGATCTGGAGAAGGCATTTAATAGAGTTGATAGAGATGCTCTGTGGAAGGTATTAAGAATATATGGTGTGGGATGAAAATTATTAGAAGCAGTGAAAAGTTTTTATCGACTATGTATGACATATGTACGTGTAGGAAGAGAGGAAAGTGATTGGTTCTCAGTAAATGTAGGTTTGCGGCAGGGGTGTGTGATGTCTCCATGGTTGTTAAATTTGTTTATGGATGGTGTTGTTAGGGAGGTAAATGCAAGAGTTTTGGAAAGAGGGGCAAGTATGAAGTCTGTTGGGGATGAGAGAGCTTGGGAAGTGAATCAGTTGTTGTTCGCTGATGATACAGCGCTGTTGGCTGATTCATGTGAGAAACTGCAGAAGCTCATGACTGAGTTTGTTAAAGTGTGTGAAAGAAGGAAGTTAAGAGTAAATGTGAATAAGAGGAAGGTTATTAGGTACAGTAGGGTTGAGGGTCAAGTCAATTGGGAGGTAAGTTTGAATGGAGAAAAACTGGAGGAAGTAAAGTGTTTTAGATATCTGGGAGTTGATCTGGCAGCGGATGGAACCATGGAAGCGGAAGTGGATCATAAGGTTGGGGAGGGGGCGAAAATCCTGGGAGCCTTGAAGAATGTGTGGAAGTCGAGAACATTATCTCGGAAAGCAAAAATGGGTATGTTTGAAGGAATAGTGGTTCCAACAATGTTGTATGGTTGCGAGGCTTGGGCTATGGATAGAGTTGTGCGCAGGAGGATGGATGTGCTGGAAATGAGATGTTTGAGGACAATATGTGGTGTGAGGTGGTTTGATCGAGTAAATAAGGAAAGGGTAAGAGAGATGTGTGGAAATAAAAAGAGCGTGGTTGAGAGAGCAGAAGAGGGTGTTTTGAAATGGTTTGGGCACATGGTGAGAATGAGTGAGGAAAGATTGACAAAGAGGATATATGTGTCGGAGGTGGAGGGAACGAGGAGAAGTGGAAGACCAAATTGGAGGTTAAAAGATGGAGTGAAAAAGATTTTGTGTGATCGGGGCCTGAACATGCAGGAGGGTGAAAGGCGGGCAAGGAATAAAGTGAATTGGATCGATGTGGTATACCGGGGTTGACGTGCTGTCAGTGGATTGAATCAGGGCATGTGAAGCGTCTGGGGTAAAACATGGAAAGATGTGTAGGTATGTATATTTGCGTGTGTGGACGTATGTATATACGTGTGTATGGGGGTGGGTTGGGCTATTTCTTTCGTCTGTTTCCTTGCGCTACCTCGCAAACGCGGGAGACAGCGATAAAGCAAAAAAAAAGAAAGAAAAAAAAAAAAAATATATATATATATATATATATATATATATATATATATATATATATATATATATATATATATATATATATATATATATATATATATATCTTTTTTTTCTTTTAAACTATTTGTCATTTCCCGCGTTAGCGAGGTAGCATTAAGAACAGAGGTCTGGGCCTTTTTTGGAATATCCTCACCTGGCCCCCTCTGTTCCTTCTTTTGAAATATTAAAAAAAAACGATAAAGCAAAAAAAAAGAAAGAAAAAAAAAATATATATATATATATATATATATATATATATATATATATATATATATATATATATATATATATATATATATATATCTTTTTTTTCTTTTAAACTATTTGTCATTTCCCGCGTTAGCGAGGTAGCATTAAGAACAGAGGTCTGGGCCTTTTTTGGAATATCCTCACCTGGCCCCCTCTGTTCCTTCTTTTGAAATATTAAAAAAAAACGAGAGGGGAGAATTTCCGGCCCCCCCGCTCCCTCCCCTTTTAGTCGCCTTCTACGACACGCAGGGAATACGTGGGAGGTATTCTCAATCCCCTATCCTCAGGGATAATATATATATATATATATATATATATATATATATATATATATATATATATATTATTATTATTATTGTTTTCCTTTGTCGCTGTCTCCCGCGTTTGCGAAGTAGCGCAAGGAAACAGACGAAAGAAATGGCCCAACCAACATCCCTACACATGTATATACATACACGTCCACACAAGCAAATAAACATACCCATACATCTCAATGTACACATATATATACACACACAGACAAATACATATATACACATGCACACAATTCACACTGTCTGCCTTTATTCATTCCTATCGCCTCGCCACACGTGGAATAACATCCCCCTCCCCGCTCATATGTGCGAGGTAGCGCTAGAAAAAGACAACAAAGGCGCCATTCGTTCACACTCAGTCTCTAGGTGTCATGCAATAATGCCCGAAACCACAGCACCTCCTACACATCCAGGCCCAACAGAACTTTCCAGGGTTTACCCCAGACGCTTCACATGCCCTGATTCAATCCATTGACAGCACGTCGACCCCGGTATACCACATCGATCCAATTCATTCTATTCCTTGGCCGCCTTTCATCCTCCTGCATTTTCAGGCCCCGATAACTCAAAATCTTTTTCAAACCATCTTTCCACCTCCAATTTGGTCTCCCACTTCTCCTAGTTCCCTCCACCTCGGACACATATATCCTCTTGGTCAATCTTTCCTCACTCATTCTCTCTATGTGCCCAAACCATTTCAAAACACCCTCTTCTGCTCTCTCAACCACACATCTCTCTTACCCTTACATTACTTACTCGATCAAACCACCTCGCACCAAATATTGTCCTCAAACATCTCATTTCCAGCACATCCACCCTCCTGCACACAACTCTATCCATCGCCCACGCCTCGCAACCATATAACATTATTGAAACCACTATTCCTTCAAACATATCCATTTTTGATTTCGGCGATAATGTTCTCGACTTCCACACATTCTTCAAGGCTCTCAGGATTTTCGCCCCCTACCCCACCCTATGATTCACTTCCGCTTCCACGGTTCCATTCGCTGACAGATCCACCCCCATATATATATATATATATATATATATATATATATATATATATATATATATATATATATGTATATATATATCATTTTATTTATCTATATTGCTTTGTTGCTGTCTCCCGCGTTTACGAGGTAGCGCAAGGAAACAGACGAAAGAAATGGCCCAACCCACCCCCATACTCAATGTATACACACACACACGTCCACACACGCAAATATACATACCTATACATCTCAATGTACACATATATATACATACACAGACACATACATATTACCCATGCACACAATTCACACTGTCTGCCCCCATTCACTCCCATCGCCACCTCGCCACACATGGAATACCATCCCCCTTCCCTCTCATGTGTGCGAGGTAGCGCTAGGAAAAGACAACAAAGGCCCCATTCGTTCACACTCTGTCTCTATCTGCCACGCAATAAAGCCCGAAACCACAGCTCCCTTTCCACATCCAGGCCCCACACAACTTTCCATGGTTTACCCCAGACGCTTCACATGCGCTGATTCAATCCACTGACAGAACGTCAACCACGGTATACCACATCGATCCAATTCTCTCTATTCCTTGCCCTCCTTTCACCCTCCTGCATGTTCAGGCCCCGATCACACAAAATCTTTTTCACTACATCTTTCCACCTCCAATATGGTGTCCCACTTCTACTCGTTCCCTCCACCTCCGACACATATATCCTCTTGGTTAATCTTTCCTCACTCATTCTCTCCATGTGTCCAAACCATTTCAAAACCCCCTCTTCTGCTCTATCAACCACGCTCTTTTTATTTCCACACATCTCTCTTACCCTTACATTACTTACTCGATCAAACCACCTCACACCACACATTGTCCTCAAACATCTCATTTCCAGCACATCCACCCTCCTGCGCACAACTCTATCCATAGCCCACGCCTCGCAACCATACAACATTGTTGGAACCACTATTCCTTCAAACATACCCATTTTTGCTTTCCGAGTTAATGTTCTCGACTTCCACACATTCTTCAAGGCTCCCAGGATTTTCACCCTCTCCCCAACCCTATGATTCACTTCCGCTTCCATGGTTCCATTCGCTGCCATATCCACTCCCAGATATCTAAAACACTTTACTTCCTCCAGTTTTTCTCCATTCAAACTTACCTCCCAATTGACTTGACTCTCAACCCTACTGTGCCTAATAAACTTGCTCTTATTCAGATTTACTCTTAACTTTCTTCTTTCACACACTTTACCAAACTCAGTTACCAGCTTCTGCAGTTTCTCACATGAATGAGCCACCAGCGCTGTATCATCAGCGAACAACAACTGACTCACTTCCCAAGCTCTCTCATCCACAGCAGATTTCATACTTGCCCCTCTTTCCAAAACTCTTGCATTCACCTCCCTAACAACCCCATCCATAAACAAATTAAACAACCATGGACACATCACCCACCCTTGCCGCTAACCTACATTCACTGAGAACCAGTCAATTTCCTCTCCTCCTACATGTACACATGCCTTACATCCTCGATAAAAACTTTTCACTGCTTCTAACAACTTGCCTCCCAGACAATATATTCTTAATACCTTCCACAGAGCATCTCCATCAACTCTATCATATACCTTCTCCAGGTCCATAAATGCTACATACAAATCCATTTGCTTTTCTAAGTATTTCTCACATAAATTCTTGAAAGGAAACACCTGATCCACACATCCTCTACCACTTCTGAAACCACACTGCTCTTCCCCAATCGGATGCTCTGTACATGCCTTCACCCTCTCAATCAATACCCTCCCATATAATTTACCAGGAATACTCAAGAAACTTATGCCTCTGTAATTTGAGCACTCACTCTTATCCCCTTTGCCTTTGTACAATAGCACTATGCACCTATTCCGCCAATCCTCAGGCAACTCACCATGAGTCATACATACATTAAATAATCTTACCAATCAGTCAACAATAGAGTCACCCCCTTTTTTAATAAATTCCACTGCAATACCATCCAAACCTGCTGCCTTGCCTTTCATCTTCCGCAAAGCTTTTACTACCTCTTCTCTGTTTACCAAATCATTTTCACTAACCCTCTCACTTTGCACACCACCTCGACCAAAACACCCTATATCTGCATATGTTTATATATATATATATTTTTTTTTTTTTTTTTTTTTTTTTTTTTTAGACTTTGTCGCTGTCTCCCGCGTTTGCGAGGTAGCGCAAGGAAACAGACGAAAGAAATGGCCCAACCCCCCCCCATACACATGTACATACACACGTCCACACACGGAAATATACATACCTACACAGCTTTCCATGGTTTACCCCGGACGCTTCACATGCCTTGATTCAATCCACTGACAGCACGTCAACCCCTGTATACCACATCGCTCCAATTCACTCTATTCCTTGCCCTCCTTTCACCCTCCTGCATGTTCAGGCCCCGATCACACAAAATCCTTTTCACTCCATCTTTCCACCTCCAATTTGGTCTCCCTCTTCTCCTCGTTCCCTCCACCTCCGACACATATATCCTCTTGGTCAATCTTTCCTCACTCATTCTCTCCATGTGCCCAAACCATTTCAAAACACCCTCTTCTGCTCTCTCAACCACGCTCTTTTTATTTCCACACATCTCTCTTACCCTTACGTTACTTACTCGATCAAACCACCTCACACCACACATTGTCCTCAAACATCTCATTTCCAGCACATCCATCCTCCTGCGCACAACTCTATCCATAGCCCACGCCTCGCAACCATACAACATTGTTGGAACTACTATTCCTTCAAACATACCCATTTTTGCTTTCCGGGATATATATATATATATATATATATATTTGGATGTTAATGTGCTGAGAGGTGCGACTGGAGGGATGTCTGATCATTATCTTGTGGAGGCTGAGGTGAAGATTTGTATGGGTTTTCAGAAAAGAAGAGTGAATGTTGGGGTGAAGAGGGTAGTGAGAGTAAGTGAGCTTGAGAAGGAGACCTGTGTGAGGAAGTACCAGGAGAGACTGAGTACAGAATGGAAAAAGGTGAAAACAATGGAAGTAAGGGGAGTGGGGGAGGAATGGGATGTATTTAGGGAATCAGTGATGGATTGCGCAAAAGATGCTTGTGGCCTGAGAAGAGTGGGAGGTTGGTTGATTAGAAAGGGTAGTGAGTGGTGGGATGAAGAAGTAAGAGTATTAGTGAAAGAGAAGAGAGAGGCTTTTGGACGATTTTTGCAGGGAAAAAATGCAATTGAGTGGGAGATGTATAAAAGAAAGAGACAGGAGGTCAAGAGAAAGGTGCAAGAGGTGAAAAAAAGGGCAAATGAGAGTTGAGGTGAGAGAGTATCATTAAATTTTAGGGAGAATAAAAAGATGTTCTGGAAGGAGGTAAATAAAGTGCGTAAGACAAGGGAGCAAATGGGAACTTCAGTGAAGGGCGCAAATGGGGAGGTGATAACAAGTAGTGGTGATGTGAGAAGGAGATGGAGTGAGTATTTTGAAGGTTTGTTGAATGTGTTTGATGATAGAGTGGCAGATATAGGGTGTTTTGGTCGAGGTGGTGTGCAAAGTGAGAGGGTTAGGGAAAATGATTTGGTAAACAGAGAAGAGGTAGTGAAAGCTTTGCGGAAGATGAAAGCCGGCAAGGCAGCAGGTTTGGATGGTATTGCAGTGGAATTTATTAAAAAAGGGGGTGACTGTATTGTTGACTGGTTGGTAAGGTTATTTAATGTATGTATGACTTATGGTGAGGTGCCTGAGGATTGGCGGAATGCGTGCATAGTTCCATTGTACAAAGGCAAAGGGGATAAGAGTGAGTGCTCAAATTACAGAGGTATAAGTTTGTTGAGTATTCCTGGTAAATTATATGGGAGGGTATTGATTGAGAGGGTGAAGGCATGTACAGAGCATCAGATTGGGGAAGACCAGTGTGGTTTCAGAAGTGGTAGAGGATGTGTGGATCAGGTGTTTGCTTTGAAGAATGTATGTGAGAAATACTTAGAAAAGCAAATGGATTTGTATGTAGCATTTATGGATCTGGAGAAGGCATATGATATATAAATATATATATATATATATATATATATATATATATATATATATATATATATATATATAATATATATATATATATATATATATATATATATATATATATATATATATATATATATGTATATATATATATATATATATATATATATATATATATATATATATATATATATATATATATATATATATATATATATATATATATATATATATATATATACATATATATATATATATATATATATATATATATATATATATATATATATATATATATATATATATATATATATATATATATATATATATATATATATATATATATATATATATATATATATATTAATATATAAATCTGTTTATGGATGAGGTTGTAAGGGAGGTGAATGCAAGAGTTTTGGAAAGAGTGGCAAGTATGCAGTCTGGTGTGGATGAGAGAACTTGGGAAGTGAGTCAGTTGTTGTTCGCTTATGATACAGCGCTGGTGGCTGATTCATGTGAGAAAATGCAGAAGCTGGTGATTGAGTTTGGCAAAGTGTGTGAAAGAAGAAAGTTAAGAGTAAATGTGAATAAGAGCAAGGTTATTAGGCACAGTAGGGTTGAGGGTCAAGTCATTTGGGAGGTAAGTTTGAATGGAGAAGAACTGGAGGAAGTAAAGTGTTTTAGATATCTGGGAGTTGATCTGGCAGCAGTTGGAACCATGGAAGCGGAAGTGAAGCATAGGGTGGGGGAGGCGGCCAAAATTCTGGGTGCCTTGAAGAATGTTTGGAAGTCGAGAACATTATCTCGGAAAGCAAAAACGTGTAGGTTTGAAGGAATAGTGGTTCCAACAATGTTGTATGGTTGTGAGGCGTGGGCTATGGATAGAGTTGTGCGCATGAGGGTGGATGTGCTGGAAATGAGACGTTTGAGGACAATATGTGGTGTGAGGTGGTTTGATCTAGTAAGTAATGTACGTGTAAGAGAGATGTGTGGAAATAAAAAGAACGTGGTTGAGATAGGAGAAGAGGGTGTTTTGAAATGGTTTGGTCATATGGAGAGAATGAGTGAGAAAAGATTGACCAAGAGGATATATGTGTCAGAGGTGGATTGAATGAGGAGAATTGGAGACCAAATTGGAGGTGGAATGATGGAGTGAAAAAGATTTTGAGTGATCGGGGCCTGAACATGCAGGAGGGTGAAAGGCGTGCAAGGAATAGAGTGAATTGGAACGATGTGGTATACCTGGGTCGACGTGCTGTCAATGGATTGAACTGGGGCATATGAAGCGTCTGGGGTAAACTATGGAAAGTGTGTGGGGCCTGGATGTGGAAAGGGAGCTGTGGTTTCGGTCCATTATTTACATGACAGCTAGAGACTGAATGTGAACGAATGGGGCCTTTGTTGTGTTTTCCTAGCGCTCCCTCGCACACATGAGGGGGGAGGGGGTTGTCATTCCATGTGTGGCGAGGTGGCGATGGGAACAAATAAAAGGAGACAGTATGAATTATGTACATGTGCTTATATGTATATGTCTGAGTGTGTATATATATGTGTACATTGAGATGTATAGGTATGTATATTTGCGTGTGCTTACGTGTAAGTATATACATATGTTTGTGGGCGGGTTGGGCCATTCTTTCGTCTGTTTCCTTGCGCTACCTCGTTAACGCTGGAGACAGCGACAAAGCAAAATAAATAAATGAATATATATATATATATATATACATATATATATATATATATATATATATATATATATATATATATATATATATATATATATATATATATATAATATATATATATATATATATATATATATATATATATATATATATATATATATACATATATATATATATGGATGTTTTGGCTCTGAATGAATTGAAGATAAAGGGTAAAGGGGAAGAGTGGTTTGGGAATGTCTTGGGAGTAAAGTCAGGGGTTAGTGAGAGGACAAGAGCAAGGGAAGGAGCAGCACCACTCCTGAATCAGGAGTTGTTGGAGTATGTGATAGAGTGCAAGAAAGAAAAATCTAGATTGATATGGGTAAAACTGAAAGTTGATGGAGAGAGATGGGTGATCATTGGTGCATATGCACATGGGCATGAGAAGAAAATCATAAAAGGCAAGAGTTTTGGGAGCAGCTGAATGAGTGTGTTAGTGGTTTTGATGCACAAGACCGGGTTATAGTGATGGGTGGTTTGAATGCAAAGGTGAGTAATGTGGCAGTTGAGGGAATAATTGGTATACATAGAGTGTTCAGTGCTGTAAATGGAAATGGTGAAGAGCTTGTATATTCATGTGCTGAAAAAGGACTGGTGATTGGGAGTACCTGGTTTAAGAAGCGAGATATACATAAGTATACGTATATAAGTAGGAGAGATGGCCAGAGAGCGTTATTAGATTACGTGTTAATTGATAGACGCACGAAAGAGAGACTTTTGGATGTTAATGTGTTGAGAGGTGCAACTGGAGGGATGTCTGATCATTATCTTGTGTAAGATAAGGTGAAGATTTGTGGGGGTTTTCAGAGAAGAAGAGAGAATGTTGGGGTGAAGAAAGTGGTGAGAGTAAGGGCGCTTGGGAAGGAGACTTGTGTGAGGAAGTACCAGGAGAGACTGAGTACAGAATGGAAAAAGGTGAGAACAAAGGAGGTACGGGGAGTGGGAGAGGAATGGGATGTATTTAGTGAAGCAGTGATGGCTTTCGCAAAAGATGCTTGTAGTATGAGAAGCGTGGGAGGTGGGTTGATTAGAAAAGGTAGTGAGTGGTGGGATGAAGAAGTAATATTATTAGTGAAAGAGAAGAGAGAGGCATTTGAACGATTTTTGCAGGGAAAAAATGCAAATGAGTGGGAGAGGTATAAAAGAAAGAGGCAGGAGGTGAAGAGAAAGGTGCAAGAGGTGAAAAAGAGGGCAAATGAGAGTTGGGGTGAGAGAGGATCATTAGATTTCAGAGAGAATAAAAAGATGTTTTGGAAGGAGGTAAATAAAGTGCGTAAGA
The DNA here is from genome assembly GCF_036320965.1 of Panulirus ornatus. Lineage (NCBI taxonomy): Eukaryota > Metazoa > Arthropoda > Malacostraca > Decapoda > Palinuridae > Panulirus > Panulirus ornatus. Next base: position 56,834,574 of record NC_092238.1, read on the forward strand.
CAATGGAGCAAATGGGAACTTCAATGAAGTGGGCTAATGGGGAGGTGATAACAAGTAGCGGTGATGTGAGAAGGAGATGGAGTGAGTATTTTGAAGGTTTGTTGAATGTGTTTCATGATAGAGTGGCAGATGTGGGGTGTCTTGGTCGAGGTGGTGTGCAAAGTGACAGGGTTGGGGAAAATTATTTGGTAAATAGAGAAGAGGTAGTAAAAGCTTTGCGGAAGATGAAAGCCGGCAAAGTAGCAGGTTTGGATGGCATTTTAGTGGAATTTATTAAAAAAGGGGATGATTGTATTGTTGACTGGTTGGTAAGATTTTTTAATGTATGTATGATTCATGGTGAGATGCCTGAGAATTGGCGGAATTCTTGCATAGTGCCATTGTACAAAGGCAAAGGGGATAAGAGTGAGTGCTCAAATTACAGAGGTATAAGTTTGTTGAGTATTCCTGGTAAATTATATGGGAGGGTATTGATTGAGAGGGTGAAGGCATGTACAGAGCATCAGATTGGGGAAGAGCAGTGTGGTTTCAGAAGTGGTAGAGGATGTGTGGATCAGGTGTTTGCTTTGAAGAATGTATGTGAGAAATACTTAGAAAAGCAAATGGATTTGTATATAGCATTTATGGATCTGGAGAAGGCGTATGATAGAGTTGATACAGATGCTCTGCGGAAGGTATTAAGAATATATGGTGCGGGAGGCAAGTTGTTAGAAGCATTGAAAAGTTTTTACCGAGAATGTAAGGCATGTGTACGTGTAGGAATAGAGGAAAGTGATTGGTTCTCAGTGAATGTACGTTTGCGCCAGGGGTGTGTGATGTCTCCATGGTTGTTTGATTTGTTTATGGATGGGGTTGTTAGGCAGGTGAATGCAAGAGATTTGGAAAGAGGGGCAATTATGAAGTCTGTTGTGAATGAGAGAGCTTGGGAAGTGAGTCAATTGTTGTTCGCTGATGATACAGAATTGGTGGCTGATTCATGTAAGAAACTGCAGAAGCTGGTGACTGAGTTTGGTAAAGTGTGTGAAAGAAGAAAGTTAAGAGTAAATGTGAATAAGAGCAAGGTTATTAGGCACAGCAGGGTTGAGGGTCAAGTCAATTGGGAGGTAAGTTTGAATGGAGAAAAACTGGAGGAAGTAAAGTGTTTTAGATATCTGGGAGTGGATCTGGCAGCGGATGGAACCATGGAAGCGGAAGTGAAGCATAGGGTGGGGGAGGGGGCCAAAATTCTGGGTGCCTTGAAGAATGTTTGGAGGTCGAGAACATTATCTCGGAAAGCAAAAACGTGTATGTTTGAAGGAATAGTGGTTCCAACAATGTTGTATGGTTGTGAGGCGTGGGCTATGGTTAGAGTTGTGCGCAGGAGGGTGGATGTGCTGGAAATGAGATGTTTGAGGACAATATGTGCTGTGAGGTGGTTTGATCGAGTAAGTAATGTAAGTGTAAGAGAGATGTGTGGAAATAAAAAGAGCGTGGTTGAGAGAGCAGAAGAGGGTGTTTTGAAATGGTTTGGTCACATGGAGAGAATGAGTGAGGAAAGATTGACCAAGAGGATATATGTGTCAGAGGTGGAGGGAACGAGAGAAGTGGGAGACCAAACTGGAGGTGGAAAGATGGAGTGAAAAAGATTTTGAGTGATCGGGGCCTGAACATGCAGGAGGGTGAAAGGCGTGCAAGGAATAGAGTGAATTGGAACGATGTGGTATACCGGGGTCGACGTGCTGTCAATGGATTGAAGCAGGGCATGTGAAGCGTCTGGGTAAACCATGGAAAGTGTGTGGGGCCTGGAAGTGGAAAGGGAGCTGTGGTTTCGGTGCATTATTTACATGAGAGCTAGAGACTGAGTGTGAACGAATGGAGCCTATGGTGTTTTTCCTAGCGCTACCTCGCACACATGAGGGGGAGGGTGTTGTTATTTCATGTGTGGCGATGTGGCGATGGGAACAAATAAAGGCAGATAGAATGAATTATGTACATGTGTATATATGTATATGTCTGTGTGTGTATATATATGTGTACATTGAGATGTATAGGTATGTATATTGTGCGTGTGTGAACATGTATGTATATACATGTGTATGTGGGCGGGTTGGGCCATTCTTTCGTCTGTTTCCTTGCGCTACCTCGCTAACGCGGGAGACAGCGAAAAAGCAGAATAAATAAATAAATGAAATATATATATATATATATATATATATATATATATATATATATATATATATATATATATATATATATATATTTTTTTATATTTGTCGCTGTCTCCCGCGTTTGCGAGGTAGCGCAAGGAAACAGACGAAAGAAATGGCCCAACCCACCCCCATACACATGTATATACATACGTCCACACACGCAAATATACATACCTACACAGCTTTCCATGGTTTACCCCAGACGCTTCACATGCCCTGATTCAATCCACTGACAGCACGTCAACCCCGGTATACCACATCGCTCCAATTCACTCTATTCCTTGCCCTCCTTTCACCCTACTGCATGTTCAGGCCCCGATCACACAAAATCTTTTTCACTCCATCCTTCCACCTCCAATTTGGTCTCCCTCTTCTCATCGTTCCCTCCACCTCCGACACATATATCCTCTTGGTCAATCTTTCCTCACTCATTCTCTCCATGTGCCCAAACCATTTCAAAACACCCTCTTCTGCTCTCTCAACCACGCTCTTTTTATTTCCACACATCTCTCTTACCCTTACGTTACTTACTCGATCAAACCACCTCACACCACACATTGTCCTCAAACATCTCATTTCCAGCACATCCATCCTCCTGCGCACCACTCTATCCATAGCCCACGCCTCGCAACCATACAACATTGTTGGAACCACTATTCCTTCAAACATACCCATTTTTGCTTTCCGAGATAATGTTCTCGACTTCCATACATTCTTCAAGGCTCCCAGAATTTTCGCCCCCTCCCCCACCCTATGATCCACTTCCGCTTCCATGTTTCCATCCGCTGCCAGATCCACTCCCAGATATCTAAAACACTTTACTTCCTCCAGTTTTTCTCCATTCAAACTCACCTCCCAATTGACTTGACCCTCAACCCGACTGTACCTAATAACCTTGCTCTTATTCACATTTACTCTTAACTTTCTTCTTTCACACACTTTACCAAACTCAGTCACCAGCTTCTGCAGTTTCTCACATGAATCAGCCACCAGCGCTGTATCATCAGCGAACAACAACTGACTCACTTCCCAAGCTCTCTCATCCCCAACAGACTTCATACTTGCCCCTCTTTCCAAAACTCTTGCATTCACCTCCCTAACAACCCCATCCATAAACAAATTAAACAACCATGGAGACATCACACACCCCTGCCGCAAACCTACATTCACTGAGAACCAATCACTTTCCTCTCTTCCTACACGTACACATGCCTTACATCCTCGATAAAAACTTTTCACTGCTTCTAACAACTTGCCTCCCACACCATATATTCTTAATACCTTCTCAAAGAGCATCTATATCAGTTCTATCATATGTCTTCTCCAGATCCATAAATACTACATACACATCCATATTCTTTTCTGAAGAATTTTTCTCATACATTCTTCAAAGCAAACATCTGATTCACATATCCTCTACTACTTCTGAAACCACACTGTTCCTCCCGAATCTTGGTCTCTGTACATGCCTTAACTCTTTCGATCAATACCCTCCCATATGATTTCCCAGGAATACCCATCAAACTTATACCTCTGTAATTTGAACACTCACCTTTAAACCTTTTGCCTTTGTACAATGGTACTATTCATGCATTCCGCTAATCCGCTAATCCTCAGGCACTTCACCATGAACCATGCATACATTGAATATCCTCACCAACCAGTCAACAACTGAGTCATCCCCTTTTTTAATAAAATGCACAGCAATACTATCCAAACCCGCCATTTTGCCGACTTTCACCTTCCGTAAAGCTTTCACTACCTCTTTTCTGTTTACCAAATCATTCTCCCTGACCCTCTCACTTCGCACACCACATCGACCAAAACACCCTACATCTGCCACTCTATCATCGCACAAACTCAACAAATCTTCACAATACTCACTCTATCTCTCTTTCACTTCACTACTTCTCGTTATTACCTCCCCATTTGCCCCCTTCACCGATGTTTCCATTTGTTCTCTTGTCTTACGCACTTTATTTACCTCTTTCCAAAACTTTTTTTATTTACCTAAACTTTAATGATGCTCTCTCACCCGAACTCTCATTTGCCCTATTTTCACATCTTGCACCTTTCTCCTGACCTCCTGCCTCTTTCTTTATATATGTCCCTGTCATTTGCATTTATTCCCAGCAAAAATTGTACAAATGCCTCTCTCTTCTCTTTCACTAACAATCTTACTTCTTCATCCAACCACTCACTATCCTTTCTAATCTGCCTACATCCCACCTTTTTCATGCCAAAGGCTACTCTTGCGCAAGCCATCACTCCTTAACTAAAAATATCCCATTCCTCCCCCACTCCCCTTACGTCATTTGCTCTCACCTTTTTCCATTCTGTACTCAATCTCTCCTGGTTACTCCTCACACAAGTCTCTTTTCCCAGTACACTTACTCTATCCACTCTCTTTACCCTAGCATTCTCTCTTCTTTTCTGAAACCTCTACATATCTTCTCCTTCGCCTCCAGAAGATAATAGTTCAGACATCCCCACAGTTGCTCCTCTCGGCACATTAACATGCAAAAGTCTCTCTTTCGCGCGCCTATCAATCATCACGTAATCCAATAACGCTCTCTGCCCATCTCTCTTACTTACATACGTATACTTATTCCTATGAGTCCACGTGGAAAATGAAAAACGATAAGTTCCCAAGTGCACTTTCGTGTAATAATCAAATCATAGGGGGAGACACAAGAGAGATATATAACAGTCAGTTGATATACAACGAAGAGACATACCTACGACGCCGTTTGGTAAACATGCAGTTGTCCAAGACAGAAAGTGAGCGTATCATAAACTTATTATGTGGACAAGAAGAGGAATAGTTTACAAATTTTATCAAAAATGAACTTATCCAATTTGTATCGACCTTCACTAATATCAAGATTATAATTTTTTGTATTTGATAATAGAAGATTCAATGATATTTCTCGTGGTACTGGAGTTAGAGTAAATAACTGAGATGGTATTACTCCAGTCAATACAATAATCAGTGTTAAAGGTGATTGATCAGGCATTTGATTCTTGTCCTGTACTTATTCTATATTTATGTTGCTTAAGTCTAATAGAAAGATCCTTTCCAGTCTGCCCAACATAAAGCATATCACAATTTCTACAAGGCACCTTATAGATGCACCCAGGAGAGTTTTTCTGGTGAATTCCTGATTACGATATTCTTTATAGTATCATTGTTGCTGAAGGCAACATTTGCATTAAAGGATTTAAGCAACATGGGAAGTAAAGGACAATTATCATCAAAAGGGATAACTAAATGATTTTTTGTGTCAATGGGAGGTTTCGGCTCAACTCTATAAAATGATTTCTTTCCTAACTTGAGGGATTTTATCCATGAAAGATCTAGGGCACTTTGAGTTAGATCCAATAGAATATATCTTCTCAAACTCATCATCAATATACTCTGGACTGCAAATACGTAGTGCCCTAAGGAATATAGATTGAAACGATGATGATTTAACTCTGTCATGTTGAGATGAGTGATAATGGATATATCAGCATACATTGGTAGGTTTTCTGTATATGCTAAACTTAAACTTGTTTACTTGCCTATGGGTCTTGGAATCTAAAAATGGTAACATACCATTATTTACCTTTTCTACAGTAAATTTGATGGAAGGTACTAAATTGTTAACTATGGGGTGAAATGTTTGTAAATTTTCATTCATTGGCCAAACACAAAGAACATCATCTACATACCTTAACCAAATTGCATTAGATAGTAAGATATCGTTTAGTAATATTGTTTAAAAAAATTCCATATAAAGATTACGTAGTACTGGTGAAAGAGGGTTACCCATTGCTATACCAAATTTTTGAGCATAATAATCTCCATTGAATTGAAATATAGTCTTTTATGCTCAGTTTTATCAGTTCCATGAAAACAGACTTAGAAGCAGGTAAATAGATATAATCCAAAACATCATATAAATATTCTAAAAGGTCATCAACTGGAACTTTAGTGAAAAGTGAGTAAACATTAAAGCTAAAAAGTTTAAAATGAAAATTTACATTGATATTGTTATTAAATACACAGAGAATTATAATCTTAATGTTAGTGAAGGTCTGTATAAATTGGATAACTATATTGTTGATAAAATAGTAAACAATTCACCTGCTTCTCCACATAATACGTTTATGATGCGCTCGTTGTCTGTCTTGGACAATCGCATGTTTACCAGATGGCGTCCTAGCCTACGTCTCCTCGCTGTATATCAACTGACTGTTCTATTTCTCTCTTGTGTCTCACTTGATGATGTGATTATCACACGAAAGCGCACGTGGGAACTTATCGTGCTTCGTTTTCCCCGTGGACTCAGAGAAATATACTTGATCACGCGCAAAATTTTGATCCTTTCCAACATGGATTACACACGGTTCTTCTATTACTTCTCTATAAGTTGTCCTGGAATTTCTTCTTTTTTTTACTTCTTTCTCCAAGGCCCACGAGCTGAAGTTACGATTTGGATTCCTTAGGAAATGCCTTTACGAACAAGTGATGCCAAGATCTGTACTACCCCAGTGATTGTTGCAGCTGTCTGGTCGACCATTTGACGAATTCCAAAACATCATCTTAAAGAAACATATTGAATTAATGAAGATTGAAATGGAAGAAGCTTTTCGGATTACAAGAGAGAAAAAACGTGCCTTTCAAATGGCTATACCGACATACTGGAAGAACCGGATATTGGACTATTGCTATAATAGATTGAGAGGTGAAAGCAATAGGCTACAAATGAAACTGGATTGTAAGTTGGACCATCTTATTGAAAATAGCGACTGGGCTAAGAACAAGAACCGTTCTTTTGTGATAAACCTCTCCAAGAAACAACTACATAAGGATTCCTCATGTGCTTTAGGCTATGGATTAAGTCTTGTGTCCTTTAACAGGGAAGCCAGCTGTATTGACGCCAAAAAGTCTTTTTGCAATTTATAGAAATACAGTAATTTATCCAATGATGAAATTCATATCTGTAAGCGTTTACTGTATGCCAGTTTGTCAAAAGCGGTGGAACCCAATTGCCCTAAAAGATAGATTAGAGCAATTAACACTTCAAAAATGACAATGATATACATATTACTAAAGCAGATAAGGCTAACGCTCACGTGATTATGGACCAAAGTAACTTTTTATCTAAAATAAATGATCTTTTAAATGATGAAACATATTCTAAACTCAGTATAAATCCCTTGGAAGGAGTTAATTCCAGTTTTTCTCCATTCAAACATACCTCTCAAGTGATTTGTCCCTCAACCCTACTGTGCCTAACAACCTTGCTCTTATTCACGTTTACTCTCAGCTTTCTTCTTTCACACACTCTACCAAACTCAGGCACCAGCTTCTGCAGTTTCTCACCTGAACGAGCCGCCAGCGCTGTATCATCAGCGAACACCAACTAACTTACTTCCCAAGCCCTCTCATCCACAGCAGACTGCATACTTGCCCCTTTCTCCAAAGCTCTTGCATTTACCTCCCTAACATCCCCATCCATACACATATTGAATAATCATGGAGACATCACGCACCCCTGCCGCAAACCGACATTTACTGAGATCCAATCACTTTCCTCTCTATCTACTCGTACACATGCCTTACATCCTTGATAAAAACTTTTCACTGCTTCTAACAACTTGTCTCCCACACCATTTATTCTTAATACCTTCCAGAGAGCATCTCTATCAACTCTATCATATGCGTTCCCCAGATCCATAAATGCTGCATAGAAATCCATTTCCTTTTTTAAGTATTTCTCTCATACGTTCTTTAAAGCAAACACCTGATCCACACATCCTCTGCCAATTCTGAACCACACTGCTCTTTCACAATCTGATGCTCTGTACATGCCATCACCCTCAGAATCAATACCCGCCCTTATAGTTTCCTAGGAATACTCAACAAACGTATACTTCTGTAATTTGAGCACTCACTTTTATGCCCTTTGACTTTGTGCAGTGGAACTATGCAGGTATTCCGCCAATCCTCATGAACCTCACCATAAGTCATATATGCATTAAACATCCTTTTTAACCAGTCAACAACACAGTCACCCACTTTTTTAATAAATTCGACTGCAATACAGTCCAAACCCACTGCCTTGCCGACTTTGATCTTTTGCAAAGCTTTTAATACCTCTTCTCTGTTTACCGAATTCTTCTCCCTATCCCCATCACTTCGCACGCCACCTCGACCAAAAAACCCTGTATCTGCCACTACATTATGTAAAAAATTTAACATACCTTGAAAATGCTCTGTCCATCTTCGCATATCATCTCTACTTGTTATCACCTCCCCATTAGCAATCATCACCGGTGTTCCCCTATATATATATCTTTTTTTATTTATTTATTTTGCTTTGTCGCTGTCTCCCGCGTTAGCGAGGTAGCGCAAGGAAACAGACGAAAGAATGGCCCAACCCGCCCAAATACACATGTATATACATACACGTCCACACACGCAAATATACATACCTATACATCTCAATGTACATATATATACACACACAGACACATAAATATATACACATGTACATAATTCATACTGTCTGCCTCTATTTGTTCCCATCGCCACCTCGCCACATATGGAATAACAGCCCCCTCCCCCCTCATGTGTGCGAGGTAGCGCTAGGAAAGACACCAAAGGCCCCATTCGTTCACACTCAGTCTCTAGCTGTCATGTAATAATGCACTGAAACCACAGCTCCCTTTCCACATCCAGCCCCAAACACTTTCCATGGTTTAGTGCAGACGCTTCACATGACCTGGTTCAATCCATTGACAGCAGGTCGACCCCGGTATACCACATCGATCCAATTCACCCTATTCCTTGACGCCTTTCACCCTCCTGCATGTTCAGGCCCCGATCACTTAAAATCTTTTTGTCTCCATCTTTCCACCTCCAATTTGGTCTCCCACTTCTACTCGTTCCCTCCACCTCTGACACATATATCCTCATGGTCAATCTTTCCCCGATTATTCTCTCCATGTGACCAAACCATTTCAAAACACCCTCTTCTGCTCTCTCAACCAAACTCTTTTTATTTCCACACATCTCTCTCACCCTTGCATTCCTTACTCGATCAAACCACCTCACACCACATATTGTCCTCAAACATCTCATTTCCAGCACATCCACCCTCCTGCGCACAACTCTATCTATAGAAAACGCCTCGCAACCATACAACATTGTTGGAACCACTATTCCTTCAAACAGTATATATATATATATATATATATATATATATATATATATATATATATATATATATATATATATACATATATATATATATATACATATATATATATATATATATATATATATATATATATATATATATATATATGGACGTGGACGTGTATGTTTATACATTGTGTATGAGGGTGGGTTGGGCCATTTCTTTCGCCTGTTTCCTTGCGCTACCTCGCAAACGCGGGAGACAGCGGCAAAAAAAAAAGAAAAGAAATATATATATATATATATATATATATATATATATATATATATATATATATATATATATATATATATATATATATATATATATATATGTATATATATATATATATATATATATATATATATATATATATATATATATATATATATATATATATATATATATATATATATATATATATATATATATATATATATACATATATATATATATATATATATATATATATATATATATATATATATATATATATATATTTTTTTTTGTTTTGTTTTTTATTTTCTATTTATTTGCTTTGTCGCTGTCTCCCGCGTTTGCGAGGTACCGCAAGGAAACAGACGAAAGAAATGGCCCAACCCACCCTCGTACACAATGTATAAACATACACGTCCACACACGCAAATATACATACCTATACATCTCAATGTACACATATATATACACACACAGACACATATATATATACCCATGCACACAATTCACACTGTCTGGGTTTATTCATTCCCACCGCCACCTCGCCAGACATGGAATACCATCCCCCTACCCCCTCATGTGTGCGAGGTAGCACTAGGAAAAGACAGCAAAGGCCCCATTCGTTCACACTCAAGTCTCTAGCTCTCATGCAATAATGCCCGAAACCACAGCTCCCTTTCCAGATCCAGGCCCCACACAACTTTCCTATAGTTTACCCCAGACGCTTCACATGCCCTGATTCAATCCACTGACAGCACGTTAACCCCGGTATACCACATCGATCCAATTCACTCTATTCCTTGCCCTCCTTTCACCCTCTTGCATGTTCAGGCCCCGATCACACAAAATCTTTTTCACTCCATCTTTCCACCTACAATTTGGTTTCCCACTTCTCCTCGTTCCATCCACCTCCGACACATATATCCTCTTGGTCAATCTTTCCTCACTCATTCTCTCCATGTGCCCAAACCATTTCAAAACACCCTCTTCTGCTCTCTCAACCACGCTCTTTTATTTCCACACATCTCTCTTACCCTTACATTACTTACTCGATCAAACGACCTCACACCACACATTGTCCTCAAACATCTCATTTCCAGCACATCCACCCTCCTTCGCACAACTCTATCCATAGCCCACGCCTCGCAACCATACAACATTGTTGGAACCACTATTCCCTCAAACATACCCATTTTTGCTTTCCGAGATAATGTTCTCGACTTCCACACATTCTTCAAGGGTACCAGAATTTTCGCCTCCTCCCCCAACTTATAATTCACTTCCGCTTCCATGGTTCCATCCGCTGCCAGATCCACTCCCAGATATCTAAAACACTTTACTTCCTCCAGTTTTTCTCCATTCAAACTTACCTCCCAGTTGACTTGACCCTCAACCCTACTGTACCTAATAACCTTGCTCTTATTCACATTTACTCTTAACTTTCTTCTTTCACACACTTTACCAAACTCAGTCACCAGCTTCTGCAGTTTCTCATATGAATCAGCCACCAGCGATGTATCATCAGCGAACAACAACTGACTCACTTCCCAAGCTCTCTCATCCCAACAGACTTCATACTTGCCCCTCTTTCCAAAACTCTTGCATTCACCACCCTAACAACCCCATCCATAAACAAATTAAACAATCATGGACGCATCACACACCCCTGCCTCAAACTTATATTCACTGAAAACCAATCACTTTCCTCTCTTCCTACACGTACACATACCTTACATCCTCGATAAAAACTTTTCACTGCTTATAAAAACTTGCCTCTCACACTATACATTCTTATTACCTTCCACAGAGCATCTCTATCAACTCTATCATATGCCTTCTCTAGATCCATAAATGCTATATACAAATCCATTTGCTTTTCTAAGTACTTCTCACATACGTTCTTCAAAGCAATCACCTGATCCACACATCCTCTACCACTTCTGAAACCACACTGCTCTTCCCCAATGTGATACTCTGTACATGCCTTCACCCTCTCAATCAATACCCTCCCATATAATTTACTAGGAATACTCAACAAACTTATACCTCTGTAATTTGAGCACTCACTCTTATCCCATTTGACTTTCTACAATGGCACTATGCACGCATTCCTCCAATCCTCAGCCACCTCACCATGAGTCATACATACATTAAATAACCTTACCAACCAGTCAACAATACAGTCACCCCCTTCTTTAATAAATTCCACTGCAATACCATCCAAACCTGCTGCCTTCCCGGCTTTCATCTTCCGCAAAGCTTTTACTACCTCTTCTCTGTTTACCTAATCATTTTCCCTAACCCTCTCACTTTGCACACCACCTCGACCAAAACACCCTATATCTGCCACTCTATCATCAAACACATTCAACAAACCTTCAAAATACTCACTCCATCTCCTTCTCATATCACCACTACTTGTTATCACCTCCCCATTTGCGCCCTTCACTGAAGTTCCCATTTGCTCCCTTGTCTTACGCACTTTATTTACCTCCTTCCAGAACATCTTTTAATTCTCCCTAAAATTTAATGATACTCTCTCACCCCAACTCTCATTTGCCCTCTTTTTCACCTTTTGCACCTTTCTCTTGACCTCCTGTCTCTTTCTTTTATACATCTCCCACTCAATTGCATTTTTCCCTGCAAAAATCGTCCAAATGCCTCTCTCTTCTCTTTCACTAATAATCTTACTTCTTCATCCCAACACTCACTACCCTTTCTAATCAACACACCTCCCACTCTTCTCATGCCACAAGCATCTTTTGCGCAATCCATCACTGATTCCCTAAATACATCCCATTCCTCCCCCACTCCCATTACTTCCATTGTTCTCACCTTTTTCCATTCTGTACTCAGTCTCTCCTGGTACTTCCTCACACAAGTCTCCTTCCCAAGCTCACTTACTCTCACCACCCTCTTCACCCCAACATTCACTCTTCTTTTCTGAAAACCCATACAAATCTTCACCTTAGCCTCCACAAGAAAATGATCAGACATCCTTCCAGTTGCACCTCTCAGCACATTAACATCCAAAAGTCTCTTTCGCTCGCCTGTCAATTAACACGTAATCCAATAACGCTCTCTGGCCATCTCTCCTACTTACATACGTATACTTATGTATATCTCGCTTTTTAAACCAGGTATTCCCAATCACCAGTCCTTTTTCAGCACATAAATCTACAAGCTCTTCACCATTTCCATTTACAACATTGAACACTCCATGTATACCAATTATTCCCTCAACTGCCACATTACTCTCCTTTGCATTCAAATCACCCAACACTATAACCCGGTCTCGTGCATCAAAACCACTAATACACTCATTCAGCTGCTCCCAAAACACTTGCCTCTCATGATCTTTCTTCTCATGCCCAGGTGCATTTGCACCAATAATCACCCATCTCTCTCCATCAACTTTCAGTTTTACCCATATTAATCGAGAATTTACTTTCTTACATTCTATCACATACTCCCACAACTCCTGTTTCAGGAGTACTGCTACTCCTTCCCTTGCTCTTGTCCTCTCGGTAACCCCTGACTTTACCCCCAAGACATTCCCAAACCACTCTTCCCCTTTACCCTTGAGCATCGTTTCACTCAGAGCCAAAACATCCAGGTTCCTTTCCTCAAACATACTACCTATCTCTCCTTTTTTCACATCTTGGATACATCCAGACACATTTAGACACCCCAGTCTGAGCCTTCGAGGAGGATGAGCACTCCCCGCGTGACTCCTTCTTCTGTTTCCCATTTTAGAAAGTTAAAAATACAAGGAGGGGAGGATTTCTGGCCCCCCGCTCCCGTCCACTCCAATCGCCTTCTACGACACGCGAGGAATGCATGGGAAGTATTCTTTCACCCCATCCCCAGGCATAATAAACACACACACACACACACATATATATATATATATATATATATATATATATATATATATATATATATATATATATATATATATATATATATATATATATATATATATATATATATATATATATATATATATATAAATATATATATATATATATATATTATCCCTGGGGATAGGGGAAAAAGAATACTTCCCACGTATTCCCTGCGTGTCGTAGAAGGCGACTAAAAGGTGAGGGAGCGGGTAGCTGGAAATCCTCCCCTCTCGTTATTTTTTTAATTTCCAAAAGAAGCAACAGAGAACAAGGCCATGTGAGGGTATTCCCTCAGAGGCCTAGTCCTCCGTTCTTAACGCTACCTTGCTAACGCGGGAAATGGCGAATAGTATGAAAGAAAAGAAAGATATATATATATATTTATTCATATATACATATATATATATATATATATATATATATATATATATATATATATATATATATATATATATATATATATATATATATATATACATATATATATATATATATATATATATATATATATATATATATATATATATATATATATATATATATATATTTATATATATATATATATATATATATATATATATATATATATATATATATATATATATATATATATATATATATATATATATATATATATATGTATATATATATATATATATATATATATATATATATATATATATATATATATGAGAAGAAAGATCATGAGAGGCAAGTGTTTTGGGAGCAGCTGAATGAGTGTGTTAGTGGTTTTGATGCACGAGACCGGGTTATAGTGATGGGTGATTTGAATGCAAAGGTGAGTAATGTGGCAGTTGAGGGAATAATTGGTATACATGGGGTGTTCAGTGTTGTAAATGGAAATGGTGAAGAGCTTGTAGATTTATGTGCTGAAGAAGGACTGATGATTGGGAATAACTGGTTTAAAAAGCGAAATATACATAAGTATACTTATGTAAGTAGGAGAGAAGGCCAGAGAGCGTTATTGGATTACGTGTTAATTGACAGGCGTGCGAAAGAGAGACTTTTGGATGTTAATGTGCTGAGAGGTGCAACTGGAGGGATGTCTGATCATTATCTTGTGGAGGCTAAGGTGAAGATTAGTATGGGTTTTCAAAAAAGAGGAGTGAATGTTGCGGTGAAGAGGGTGGTGAGAGTAAGTGAGCTTGGGAAGGAGACCTGTGTGAGGAAGTACCAGGAGAGACTGAGTACAGAATGGAAAAAGGTGAGAACAATGGAAGTAAGGGGAGTGGGGGAGCAATGGGATGTATTTAGCGAATCAGTGATGGATTGCGCAAAAGATGCTTGTGGCATGAGAAGAGTGGGAGGTGGGATGATTAGAAAGGGTAGTGAGTGGTGGGATGAAGAAGTAAGAGTATTAGTGAAAGAGAAGAGAGAGGAATTTGAACGATTTTTGCAGGGAAAAATGAAATTGAGTGGGAGATGTATAAAAGAAAGAGACAGGAGGTCAAGAGAAAGGTGCAAGAGGTGAAAAAAAGGGCAAATGAGAGTTGGGGTGAGAGAGTATCATTCAATTTCAGGGAGAATAAAGAGATGTTCTGGAAGGAGGTAAATAAAGTGCGTAAGACAAGGGAGCAAATGGGAACTTCAGTGAAGGGCGCAAATGGGGAGGTGATAACAAAATAGTGGTGATGTGAGAAGGAGATGGAGTGAGTATTTTAAAGGTTTGTTGAATGTGTGTGATGATAGAGTGGCAGATATAGGGTGTTTTGGTCGAGGTGGTGTACAAAGTGAGAGGGTTAGGGAAAATGATTTGGTAAACAGAGAAGAGGTAGTAAAAGATTTGCGGAAGATAAAAGCCGGCAAGGCAGCAGGTTTGGATGGTATTGCAGTGGAATTTATTAAAAAAGGGGGTGACTGTATTATTGACTGGTTGGTAAGGTTATTTAATGTATGTATGACTCATGGTGAGGTGCCTGAGGATTGGCGGAATGCGTGCATAGTGCCATTGTACAAAGGCAAAGGGGATAAGAGTGAGTGCTCAAATTACAGAGGTATAAGTTTGTTGAGTATTCCTGGTAAATTATATGGGAGGGTATTGATTGAGAGGGTGAAGGCATGTACAGAGCATCAGATTGGGGAAGAGCAGTGTGGTTTCAGAAGTGGTAGAGGATGTGTGGATCAGGTGTTTGCTTTGAAGAATGTATGTGAGAAATACTTAGAAAAGCAAATGGATTTGTATGTAGCATTTATGGATCTGGAGAAGGCATATGATAGAGTTGATAGAGATGCTCTGTGGAAGGTATTAAGAATATATGGTGTGGGAGGCAAGTTGTTAGAAGCAGTGAAAAGTTTTTATCGAGGATGTAAGGCATGTGTACGTGTAGGAAGAGAGGAAAGTGATTGGTTCTCAGTGAATGTAGGTTTGCGGCAGGGGTGTGTTATGTCTCCATGGTTGTTTAATTTGTTTATGGATTGGGTTGTTAGGGAGGTGAATGCAAGAGTTTTGGAAAGAGGGGCAAGTATGAAGTCTGTTGGGATGAGATAGCTTGGGAAGTGAGTCACTTGTTGTTCGCTGATGATACAGCGCTGGTGGCTCATTCATGTGAGAAACTGCAGAAGCTGGTGACTGAGTTTGGTAAAGTGTGTGAAAGAAGAAAGTTAAGAGTATATGTGAATAAGAGCAAGGTTATTAGGTACAATAGGGTTGAGGGTCAAGTCAATTGGGAGATAAGTTTGAATGGAGAAAAACTGGAGGAAGTAAAGTGTTTTAGATATCTGGGAGTGGATCTGGCAGCGGATGGAACCATGGAAGCGGAAGTGGATCATAGGTTGGGGGAGGGGGCGAAAATTCTGGGAGCCTTGAAGAATGTGTGGAAGTCGAGAACATTATCTCGGAAAGCAAAAATGGGTATGTTTGAAGGAATAGTGGTTCCAACAATGTTGTATGGTTGCGAGGCGTGGGCTATGCATAGAGTTGTACGCAGGAGGATGGATGTGCTAGAAATGAGATGTTTGAGGACAATGTGTGGTGTGAGGTGGTTTGATCGAGTAAGTAACGTAAGGGTAAGAGAGATGTTTGGAAATAAAAAGAGCGTGGTTGAGAGAGCAGAAGAGGGTGTTTTGAAATGATTTGGGCACATGGAGAGAATGAGTGAGGAAAGATTGACCAAAAGGATATATGTGTCGGAGGTGGAGGGAACGAGGAGAAGAGGGAGACCAAATTTGAGGTGGAAAGATGGAGTGAAAAAGATTTTGTGTGATCGGGGCCTGAACATGCAGGAGGGTGAAAGGAGGGCAAGGAATAGAGTGAATTGGATCGATGTGGTATACCGGGGTTGACGTGCTGTCAGTGGATAGAATCAGGGCATGTGAAGCGTCTGGGGTAAACCATGGAAAGCTGTGTAGGTATGTATATTTGCGTGTGTGCACGTATGTATATACATGTGTATGGGGGTGGGTTGGGCCATTTCTTTCGTCTGTTTCCTTGCGCTACCTCGCAAACGCGGGAGGCAGCGACAAAGCAAGAAAAAAAAAAAAAAAATATATATATATATATATATATATATATATATATATATATATATATATATATATATATATATATATATATATATATATTATCATATTATTATACTTTGTCGCTGTCTCCCGCGTTTGCGAGGTAGCGCAAGGAAACAGACGAAAGAAATGGCTCAACCCCCCCCATACACATGTATATACATACGTCCACACACGCAAATATACATACCTACACAGCTTTCCATGGTTTACCCCAGACGCTTCACATGCCTTGATTCAATCCACTGACAGCACGTCAACCCCGGTATACCACATCGCTCCAATTCACTCTATTCCTTGCCCTCCTTTCACCCTCCTGCATGTTCAGGCCCCGATCACACAAAATCTTTTTCACTCCATCTTTCCACCTCCAATTTGGTCTCCCTCTTCTCCTCGTTCCCTCCACCTCCGACACATATATCCTCTTGGTCAATCTTTCCTCACTCATTCTCTCCATGTGCCCAAACCACTTCAAAACACCCTCTTCTGCTCTCTCAACCACGCTCTTTTTATTTCCACACATCTCTCTTACCCTTACGTTACTCACTCGATCAAACCACCTCACACCACACATTGTCCTCAAACATCTCATTTCCAGCACATCCATCCTCCTGCGCACAACTCTATCCATAGCCCACGCCTCGCAACCATACAACATTGTTGGAACCACTATTCCTTCAAACATACCCATTTTTGCTTTCCGAGATAATGTTCTCGACTTCCACACATTCTTCAAGGCTCCCAGAATTTTCGCCCCCTCCCCTACCCTATGATCCACTTCCGCTTCCATGGTTCCATCCGCTGCCAGATCCACTCCCAGATATCTAAAACACTTCACTTCCTCCAGCTTTTCTCCATTCAAACTCACCTCCCAATTGACTTGACCCTCAACCCTACTGTACCTAATAACCTTGCTCTTATTCACATTTACTCTTAACTTTCTTCTTCCACACACTTTACCAAACTCAGTCACCAGCTTCTGCAGTTTCTCACATGAATCAGCCACCAGCGCTGTATCATCAGCGAACAACAACTGACTCACTTCCCAAGCTCTCTCATCCCCAACAGACTTCATACTTGCCCCTCTTTCCAAAACTCTTGCATTCACCTCCCTAACAACCCCATCCATAAACAAATTAAACAACCATGGAGACATCACACACCCCTGCCGCAAACCTACATTCACTGAGAACCAATCACTTTCCTCTCTTCCTACACGTACACATGCCTTACATCCTCGATAAAAACTTTTCACTGCTTCTAACAACTTGCCTCCCACACCATATATTCTTAATACCTTCCACAGAGCATCTCTATCAACTCTATCATATGCCTTCTCCAGATCCATAAATGCTACATACAAATCCATTTGCTTTTCTAAGTATTTCTCACATACATTCTTCAAAGCAAACACCTGATCCACACATCCTCTACCACTTCTGAAACCACACTGCTCTTCCCCAATCTGATGCTCTGTACATGCCTTCACCCTCTCAATCAATACCCTCCCATATAATTTACCAGGAATACTCAACAAACTTATACCTCTGTAATTTGAGCACTCACTCTTATCCCCTTTGCCTTTGTACAATGGCACTATGCACGCATTCCGCCAATCCTCAGGCACCTCACCATGAGTCATACATACATTAAATAACCTTACCAACCAGTCAATAATACAGTCACCCCCTTTTTTAATAAATTCCACTGCAATACCATCCAAACCTGCTGCCTTGCCGGCTTTTATCTTCCGCAAAGCTTTTACTACCTCTTCTCTGTTTACCAAATCATTTTCCCTAACCCTCTCACTTTGCACACCACCTCGACCAAAACACCCTATATCTGCCACTCTATCATCAAACACATTCAACAAACCTTCAAAATACTCACTCCATCTCCCTTCTCACATCACTACTACTTGTTATCACCTCCCCATTTGCGCCCTTCACTGAAGTTCCCATTTGCTCCCTTGTCTTACGCACGTTATTTACCTCCTTCCAGAACATCTTTTTATTCTCCCTAAAATTTAATGATACTCTCTCACCCCAACTCTCATTTGCCCTCTGTTTCACCTCTTGCACCTTTCTCTTGACCTCCTGCCTCTTTCTTTTATACCTCTCCCACTCATTTTCATTTTATCCTGCAAAAATCGTCAAAATGCCTCTCTCTTCTCTTTTACTAATAATCTTACTTCTTCATCCCACCACTCACTACCTTTTCTAATCAACCCACCTCCCACGTTTCTCATGCCACAAGCACCTTTTGCACAAGCCATCACTAAATACATCCCATTCCTCTCCCACTCCCCTTACCTCCTTTGTTCTCACCTTTTTCCATTCTGTACGCATTCTCTCCTGGTACTTCCTCACACAAGTCTCCTTCCCAAGCTCACTTACTCGTACCACTCTCTTCACCCCAACATTCTATCTTCTTTTCTGAATAGCCCCACAAATCTTCACCTTCTGCCTCCACATGGTAATGATCAGACATCCCTCCAGTTGCACCTCTCAGCACATTAACATCCAAAAGTCTCTCTTTCGTGCGTCTATCAATTAACACGTAATCCAATAACGCTCTCTGGCCATCTCTCCTACTTACATACATATACTTATGTATATCTCGCTTTTTAAACCAGGTATTCCCAATCACCAGTCCTTTTTCAGCACATAAATCTACAAGCTCTTCACCATTTCCATTTACAACACTGAACACTCCATGCATACCAATTATTCCCTCAACTGCCAAATTACTTACCTTTGCATTCAAATCACCCATCACTATGACCCGGTCTCGTACATCAAAACCACTAACACACTCATTCAGCTACTTCCCAAAACACTTGCCTCTCATGATCTTTCTTCTCATGCCCAGGTGCATATGCACCAATAATCACCCATCTCTCTCCATCAACTTTCAGTTTTACCCATATCAATGTAGAATTTACTTTCTTACACTCTATCACATACTCCCATAACTCGTGATTCAGGAGTAGTGCCAATCCTTCCCTTTCTCTTTTCCTCTCACTAACCCCTGACTTTACTCCCAAGACATTCCCAAACCATTCTTCCCCTTTACCCTTGATCTTTGTTTCACTCAGAGCCAAAACATCCAGGTTCCTTTCCTCAAACATACTACCTATCTCTCCTTTTTTCTCATCTTGGTTACATCCAGACACATTTAGACACCCCAATCTGAGCCTTCGAGGAGGATGAGGCACTCCCCGTGTGACTCCTTCTGTTTCCCCTTTTAGAAAGTTGTATATATCCATGTTGGATTCCACACGGCTCTTCTATTACTTCTCTACAAGCTGTCCTGGACTGTCTCCTTTCGTTACTGCTTTCTCCAAATCGCTAATCAAGGTTCACCAACTGAAGTTACGATTTGAATTCCTTAGGAATTGCCTTGATGAACAAGTGATGCCAAGATCTGTCCTACCTCGACGTTTATTGCAACTGTCTGGTCAACCATTTGACCAATTTCAAAATATCATTTTAAAGAAAAACATTGAAATAAAGAAACTTGAAATGGAGGAGGCTTTTCGCATTTCAAGAGAGAAGAAACGTGCCTTTCAAATGGCAATACCGACACACTGGAAGAACCGGATGTTGGACTATTCCTATGATGAATTAAGGAAAGAACGCAATAGGCTACAGGTGTCACTAAATTGTAAGTTGGACCATCTTATTGAAAACAGCGACTGGACCAAGAAGAGAAACCCATCTTTTGTGGTAAGCCTGTCTAATAAACAACTAGATAAAGATTCCTTGTGTGCATTAGGCTATGTTTTAAGTTTTGCGTGCTCTAACAGAGAAGCCAGCTGTGTTGATGTCACAAAGTCTTTCTGTAATTTAGAAAAATACAGTATTTTCAGTAATGATGACATTAATATCTGTAAGGGTTTAGTGTATTCCTGTTTGTCAAAACCAGTGGAAGCTAGTTGCCCTAAAAGATTCATAAGAGCTATTAACACCTTAAAAAAAGACAATGATATACATATTACTAAAGCAGATAAGGCTAACACTGTTGTGATTTTAGACAAAAGTAACTATTTATCTAAAATGAATGATCTTCTAAATGATAACCCAACATATTCTAAACTTAATAAAAATCGCTTAGATGCAGTTAATTCTCACTTCAATAAAGAAATGAAGTTGTTGTTGAAAGGTAACATTTCTCTTATCAAAAGTTTGTCATCTTTGTCCCCTTCATTGCCATATATGTATGGACTTATCAAAACACATAAACAGAATTTTCCAGCAAGACCTATAGTGAGTTCAGTAGGCTCCATCACATATAAATTGTCAAAATAGTTAGTTTCCTTATTAAGCCCTTTAGTGGGTAAGGTATCAAATTCTAATATCATGAACAATGTAGATTTAGTCAACAAGCTAAACAATATCAATATTAATTTTGATTTCAAACGAGTTAGCTTTGATATTTCCTCACTTTTCACTAAAGTTACAGTTGATGACCTTTTAGAATATTCATTTGATGTCTTGGATGATATTCATTTACCTGTTTCAAAGTCTAATTTCATTGACCTGATAAAACTGTGTATAAAAGACTGTGTATTTCAATTTAATGGAGATTATTATGCTCAAAAATTTGGTATGGCAATGGGTAACCCTCTTTCACCTGTAATAAGAAATCTTTATATGGAATTTTTTGAAACAAAATTACTAAAGGATATCTTACCTTCTAATGCAATGTGGTTTAGATATGTA
Organism: Panulirus ornatus; assembly: GCF_036320965.1. NCBI lineage: Eukaryota > Metazoa > Arthropoda > Malacostraca > Decapoda > Palinuridae > Panulirus > Panulirus ornatus. The sequence continues at coordinate 56,856,362 of NC_092238.1, forward strand.
GATGATATTCTTTGTGTTTGGCCAACAAATGAAAATCTACAACTATTTCTCCCATCACTTAACAAATTAGTACCTTCCATCAAATTTACTGTAGAAAATGAAAATAATGGTATGTTACCATTTTTAGATTGCATGATCCATAGACAAGGAAACAAGTTTAAGTTTAGCATATACAGAAAACCTACCAATGTATGCTCATATATCTATTATTACTCATCTCAACACGATAGAGTTAAATTATCATCATTTCAATCTATGTTCCTTAGGGCATTACGTATTTGCACTCCAGAGTTTATTGATGATGAGTTTGAGAAGATATATTCTATTGGATCTAAGTTAAAGTACCCTAGATCTTTCATTGATAAATCCCTTAAGTTAGCAAAGAAATCATTTTATATATTTGAGCCCAAACCTCCCATTGACACCAAGACTCTTTTAGTTCTCCCTTTTAATAATAATTTCAATTTGCTTCCCATGTTGCTTAAATCCTTAAATGTAAATGCTGCCTTTAGCAACAATAATACTACAGAGAATATCTTAATCAGGAATTCACCAGAAAATTTTCTTGGTTGTGTCAATAAAGTTCATTGTGGAAACTGTGATAAATTTTATGTTGGTCAGACAGATAAGGATCTTTCTGTTAGACTTAAGCAACATAAATATAGTATAAGAACGGGACAAGAATCAAATGCCTTGTTTAATCATGTTAAAAACTATGATCATTGTATTGACTGGAGTAACGCAATCTCAGTTGTTAACTCTAACTCTATTACCAAGAGAAATATCATTGAATCTTCCATTATCAAATACACAAAGAATTATAATCTTAATATTAGTGATGGTCTATATAAATTTGATAACTTTATTGTCGATAGGATTTGTAAAATGATAAGTTTATGAACGCTAGTTCTATGTTTTGGACAATCACATGTTTACCAAATAGCGTCCTAGCTTCGTCTCTCGATGTATATCGACTGACTGTTAAATTTCTCTATTGTGTCTCCCCTGATGATATGATTATTACACGAAAGTGCACTTGGGAACTTATCGTTTTTCATTTTCCCGTGGACTCATAGGAATATATATATATATATATATATATATATATATATATATATATATATATATATATATATATATATATATATATATATATATATATATATATATATATATATATATATATATATATATATATAGATATATATATATATATATAGATATATATATATATATATATATAGATATATATATATATATATATATATATATATATATATATATATATATATATATATATATATATTTTTTTTTTTTTTGTTCTTTTTTTCTTTTTTATTTCGCTTTGTCGCTGTCTCTCGCGTTAGCAAGGTAGCGCAAGGAAGCAGACGAAAGAATGGCCCAACCCACCCACATACACATGTATACATATACACATCCACACACACAAATATACATACCTATACATCTCAATGTATGCATATATATACAAACAGAGACATATACATATTTACACTTGTACATAATTCATACTGTCTGCCTTTATTCATTCCCATCGCCACCTCGCCACACATGGAATAACATCCCCCTCCCCCTCATGTGTGCGAGGTATCGCTAGGAAATGACAACAAAGGCCCCATTCGTTCACACTCAGTCTCTAGCCGTCATGTAATAATGCACCGAAACCACAACCCCCTTTCCACATCCAGGCCCCACAAAGCTTTCCATGGTTTACCCTAGACGCTTCATATGTCCTGGTTGAATCCATTGACAGCACATCGACCCCGATATACCACATCGCTCCAATTCACTCTATTCCTTGCACGCCTTTCACCCTCCTTCATGTTCAGGCCCCGATCACTCAAAATCCTTTTCACTCCATCTTTCCACCTTCAATTTGGTCTCCCACTTCTCCTCGTTCCCTCCACCTCTGACACATATATCCTCTTGGTCAATCTTTTCTCAATCATTCTCTACATGTGACCAGACCATTTCAAAACACCCAATTCTGTTGTCTAAACCACACTCTTTTTCTTACCACACATCTCTCTTACTCTATTATTACTTGTTCGATAAAAGCACCTCACACCACATATTGTCCTCAAACATTTCATTTCAAGCACATCCACCCTCCTGTGCACAACTCAATCCAGAGCAACGCCTCGCAACCATATAACAATGTTGGAACCACTATTCCCTTGAAACATACTCATTTTTGCTTTCGGATATTATATGCTAGACTTCCACACATTCTTCAACGCTCCCAGAACTTTCATCCCCTCGCATGACCTATGATTCACTTCCGCATTCATGGATCCATCCGGTGCCAAATCGACTCCCAGATATCTAAAACACTTCTATTCCTCCAGTTTTTCTCCATTCAAACTTACCTCCCAATTGTCTTGTCCCTCAACCCTACCCTACCTAATAACTTTGCTCTTATTCACATTTACTCTCAGCTTTCTTCTTTCACACACTTTACCAAACTCAGTCACCAGCTTCCGCAGTCTCCCAAACGAATCAGCCATCAGCGCTGTATCATTAGCAAACAACAACTGTCTCACTTCCCAAGATTTCTCATCTACAACACACTGCATACTTGCCCCTCTTTCCAGAACTCTTACATTCACCTCCCTAACAACCCCATTCATAAACAAATTAAACAACCATGGAGACATCACATATTCCTGCTGCAAACCTACATTCACTGAGAACCAATCACTTTTCTCTCTTACTACACGTACACATGCCTTACATCCTCGATAAGATCTCTTCACTGCTTCTAACAACTTGCCTCCCACACCATATATTCTTAATACCTTCCACAAAGTATCTCTGGCAACTCTATCATATGTCTTCTCCAGATCCATAAATGCTCCATGCAAATCCATTTGCTTATCTAAGAATTTCTTACATATATTCTTCAAACCAAACACCTGATCCACATATCCTCTACCACTTATGAAAGCACACTGCTCTTCTCCAAACTGATGCTCTGTATATACCTTCACACTCTCAATAAACACCCTCCCATATAATTTCCCAGGAATACTCAACGAACTTATACCTCTGCAATTTGAGGACTCACTTTTATCCCCTTTGCCTTTGTACAATGTCACTATGCAAGCGTTCCACCATTCCTCAGGCACCTCACCATGTGTCATACATACATTAAATAGCTTTACCAGCCAGTGAAGGATACAGTCACACCCTTTTTTAAAAAATTCCAGTGCAATACCACACAAACCTGCTGCCTTGCCGACTTTCATTTTCCGCAAAGCTTTTACTGCCTCTTCCCTATTTACCAAATTATTTCCCCTATACAAAATCATTTTCCCTAACCCTCCCACTTTGCACAGCAATTGGAGCAAAACACTCTATATCTGTCACTCTATCATCAAACACATTCAACAAACCTTTAAAATACTCACTCCATCTCCTTTTCGCATCACCACTACTTGTTATCACCGCCCATTAGCCCCCTTCACTGAAGTTCCCATTGATTCCATTGTATTATGCACATTATTTACCTCTTTCCAAAAAAACTTTTTTTATCCCTAGAGTTTAAGGATACTCTCTCACCCCAACTCTCATATGCCCTCTTTTTCACCTCTTGCACCTTTCTCTTGACCTCCTGCCTCTTTCTTTTATACATCTCACAGTCATTAACATTATTTCCCTGCAAAAATCGACAAAATATCTCTCTTTTCTCTTTCACTAATAAACTTACTTCTTCATCCCACCACTCACTACCCTCTCTAATCTGCTCAACACCCACGCTTCTCATGCCAAAAGCATCTTTTGCGCAAGCCATCACTGCTTCCCTAAATACATCCCTATCCTCCCCCACTCCCCTTACGTCCTTTCTTCTCACCATCTTCTATTCTCTACTCTGTCTCTCCTGCTACTTCCTCAAACAAGTCTCCATTCCAGTCTGACTTACTCTCACCAGTCTTTTCACCTCCACATTATCTCTTCTTTTTTTTAAACCTCTGTAAATCTTCACCTTCGCCTCCACAAGATAATGATCAAACATCGCTCCAGTTGCACCTCGCAGCAAATTATCCTCCAAAATACCCCATGTACACCCAATGTGCACCAATTATTCCCTGAACTGCCACATTACTCATCTTTGCATTCAAATCACCCATCATTATAACTCAGCGTCGTGCATCAAAACTACTAACACACTCACTCAGCTTCTCCCAAAACACTTGCCTCTCATGATCTTTCTTCTCATGCCCAGGTGCATATAAACAAGTAATCACCCATCTCTCTCCATCCACTTTCAGTTTTGCCCACATCAATCTAGAGTTTACTTTCTTAAACTTTATCACATACTCCCATCCCTCCTCTTTCAAGAGTATTGCTACTCCTTCCCTTATTCTTGTCCTGTCGCTAACACCTGACTTTACTCCCAAGCCATTCCCAAACCACTGTTCCCCTTTACAATTGAGCTTCGTTTCACTCAGAGCCAAAACATTCAGGTTCCTTTCCTCAACATACGACCTATTCTCATTTTTTCCTCATCTTAATTACATCCACACAATTTTAGACAGTCCAATCTCAGCCTTCGAGGAGGATGAGCACTCTCCGCGTGACTCCTTCTTCTGCTTCCCTTTTTAGTAAGTTAAAATACAAGGAGGGGAGGGTCTCCAGGCCCCTGCTACAGTCTCCTTTAGTCGCCTTTTATTATTGGTGCATATGTGCCTGGTCATGAGAAGAAAGATCATGAGAGGCTAGTGTTTTGGGAGCAGCTGAGTGAGTGTGTTAGTAGTTTTGATGCACGAGACCGGGTTATAGTGATGGGGGATTTGAATGCAAAGGTGAGTAATGTGGCAGTTGTGGAATAATTGGTGTACATGGGGTGTCCAGTGTTGTAAATGGAAATGGTGAAGAGCTTGTAGATTTATGTGCTGAGAAAGGACTGATGATTGGGAATACATGGTTTAGAAATAGGGATATACGTAAGTATATGTATATAAGTAGGAGAGATGGCCAGAAAGCGTTATTGGATTACGTGTTAATTGATAGGCGCTCAAAAGAGAGACTTTTGGATGTTAATGTGCTGATAGGAGCAACTGGACGGATGTCTGATCATTGTCTTCTGGAGGCGAAGGTGAAGATTTGTAGAGGTTTTCAGAAAAGAAGAGAAAATGTTGCGTTGAAAAGAGTGGTGAGAGTAAGTGAGCTTGGGAGGTAGACTTGTGTGAGGAAGTATTAGGAGAGACTGAGTAAATAATGGAAAAAGGTGAGAACAAAGGACGTAAGGGGAGTGGGGGAGGAATGAGATGTATTTAGGGAAGCAGTGATGGCTTGCACAAAAGATGCTAGAGGCATGAGAAGCGTTGGAGGTGGGCAGATTAGAAAGGGTAGTGAGTGGTGGGATGAAGAAGTAAGATTATTAGTGAAAGAGGAGAGAGGCATTTGGACGATTTTTGCAGGCAAATAATGTAAATGAGTGGGAGATGTACAAAAGAAAGAGGCAGGAAGTCAAGACAAAGGTGCAAGAGATGAAAAAGAGGGCAAATGAGAATTGGGTGAGAGAGTAGCATTAAATTTTAAGGAAAATAAAAAGATGTTTTGGAAGGAGGTAAATAAAGTGCGTAAGACAAGGGAACAAATAGGAACTTCAGTGAAGGGGACTAATGGGGAGGTGATAACAAGCAGCGGTGATGTGAGAAGGAGATGAAGTGAGTATTTTGAAGGTTTTTGAATGTGTTTGATGAGATACTGGCAGATATAAGTTGTTTTGGTCGTGGTGGTGTACAAAGTTAGAAGGTTAGGGAAAATGATTTGACAAACAGAGAATAGGTAGTAAAAGCTTTACGGAAGATGAAAGCCGGCAAGGTAGCGGGTTTGAATGTTTTTGCAGTGGAATCTATTAAAAATTGGGGTGACTGTATTGTTGACTGGTTGGTAAGGTTATTTAATGTATGTATGACTCATGATGACGTGCCTGAGGATTGGCGGAATGCTTGCATAGTCCCACTGTACAGAGGCAAAGGGGATAAAATTGAGTGCTCAAATTACAGAGGTATAGGGTTTTTGAGTATTCCTTGGAAATTGAATGGGAGGATATTGATTGAGAGGGTGAAGTCATGTCCAGAGCATCAGACTGGGGAAGAGCAGTGTAGTTCCAGAAGTGGTAGAGGATGGGTGGATCAGGTGTTTGCTTTGAAGAATGTATATGAGAAATACTTAGAAAAGCAAATGGGTTTGTATGTAGCATTTATGGATCTGGAGAAGGCATATGATGGAGTTGACAAAGATGCACTGTGGAAGGTATTAAGAATAAATATATGGTGTAGGAGGCAAGTTGTTAGAGGAAGTGAAAAGTTTTTATCGAGAATGTAAGGTAGGTGTAAGTGTAGGAAGAGAGGAAAGTGACTGGTTTTCAGTAAATATAGGTTTGCGGCAGGTGAGTGTGATGTCTCCATGGTCGTTTAATTTGTTCAAGGAGGGGGTTGTTAGGGAAGGGAATGCAAGAGTTTTGGAAAGAGGGGCAAGTATGCAGTCTGTTGTTGATGAGAGAGCTTGGGAAGTGACTCAGTTGTTGATCGCTGATGATACAGCGCTGGTGGATGATTCATGTGAGAAACTGTAGAAGATGGTGACTGAGTTTGGTAAAATGTGTGAAACAGGAAAGCCGAGAGTAAATGTGAATAAGAGCAAGGTTATCAGGTATAGTAGGGTTAAGGGACAAGTCAACTGGGAGGTACGTTTGAATGGAGAAAAACTGGAAGAGGTGAAGTGTTTTAGATAGCTGGGAGTGGATTTGGCAGCGGAAGCAACCATGGAAGCGGAAATGAATCATACGGTGGGGGAGGGGGCGAAAGCCCTGGGAGCGTTGAAGAATGTATGAAAGTCGAGAACATTATCTCGGAAAGCAAAAATAAGCATGTTTGAAGGAATAGTGGTTCCAACAATGTTATATGGTTACGAGGCGTGATAGAGTTGTCCGGAGGAGGGTGGATGTGCTGGAAATGAATTGTTTGAAGACAATCTATGGTGTGAGGTGGTTTGATCGAGTAAGTAATGATATGGGAAGAGAGGTGTATGGTAGTAAAAAGAGTGTGGTTGAGAGAGCAGACGAGGGTGTTTTGAAATGGTTTGATCACATGGAGAAAATGAGTGAGGAGACATTGACCAAGAGAATATATGTGTCAGAGGTGGAGGGAACGAGGAGACGTAGGAGACCAAATTCGATATGGAAAGATGAAGTGAAAAATATTTTGAGTTTTCATACATGATGCTCTGACAAGAAAATAGTGAAATTGGAAAAAAAATGTAGCTTAGACATTGAAGCTTCTTCTTTCATTGAAATGTGAACAAAGGGAGTTTTTTTCAAAGTGATAGAGATGGAAAGCAAAAAGGTGTTTTTCATAGATGTACTGGGTGCTCAAATTACAGAGGTATAAGTTTGTTGAGTATTCCTGGTAAATTATATGGGAGGGTATTGATTGAGAGGGTGAAGGCATGTACAGAGCATCAGATGGGGGAAGAGCAGTGTGATTTCAGAAGTGGTAGAGGATGTGTTGATCAGGTGTTTGCTTTGAAGAATGTATGTGAGAAATACTTAGAAAAGCAAATGGATTTGTATGTAGCATTTATGGATCTGGAGAAGGCATATGATAGAGTTGATGGTGATGCTCTGTGGAAGGTATTAAGAATATATGGTGTGGAAGGCAAGTTGTTAGAAGCAGTGAAATGTTTTTATCGAGGATGTAAGGCATGTGTACGTGTAGGAAGAGAGGAAAGTGATTGGTTCTCAGTGAATGTAGGTTTGCGGCAGGGGTGTGTTATGTGTCCATGGTTGTTTAACTTGTTTATGGATGGGGTTGTTAGGGAGGTGAATGCAAGAGTTTTGGAAAGAGGGGCAAGTATGAAGTCTGTTGTAGATGAGAAAGCTTGGGAAGTGAATAAGTTGTTGTTCGCTGATGGCACAGCGCTGGTGGCTGCTTCATGTGAGAAACTGCACAAGCTGGTGACTGAGTTTGGAAAAGTGTGTGAAACAAGAAAGTTAAGAGTAAATGTGAATATGAGCAAGGTTATTAGGTACAGCAGGGTTGAGGGTCAAGTCAAATGGGAGGTAAGTTTGAATGGAGAAAAACTGGAGGAAGTAAAGTATTTTAGATATCTGGGAGTTGATCTGGCAGCGGATGGAACCATGGAAGCGGAAGTGAATCATAGAGTGGGGGAGGAGGCGAAAATCATGGGAGCCTTGAAGAATGTGTGGAAGTCGAGAACATTATCTCGGAAAGCAAAAATGGGTATGTTTGAAGGAACAGTGGTTCCAACAATGTAATATGGTTGCGAGGCGTGGGCTATGGATAGAGTTGTGCGCAGGAGGGTGGATGTGCTGGAAATGAGATGTTTGAGGACATTGTGTGGCATGAGGTGGTTTGATCGAGTAAGTAATGTAAGGTTAAGAGAGATGAGTGGAAATAAAAGGAGCGTGGTTGAGAGAGCAGAAGAGGGTGTTTTGAAATGTTTTAGGCACATGGAGAGAATGAGTGAGGAAAGATTGACCAAGAGTATGTATGTGTCGGAGGTGGAGGGAACGAGAAGTGGGAGACCATATTGGAGGTGGAAAGAGGGAGTGAAAAAGATTTTGTGTGATCGGGGCCTGAACATGCAGGAGCGTGAAAGGCAAGCAAGGATTAGAGTGAATTGGATCGATGTGGTATACCGGGGTTGAAGTGCTGTCAGTGGATTGAATCAGGGCATGTGAATCGCTTGGGGTAAACCATGGAAAGTTGTGTGGGGCCTGGATGTGGAAAGGGAGCTGTGGTTTCGGTCATTATTGCATGACAGCTAGAGACTGAGTGTGAACAAATGGGGCCTTTGTTGTCTTTTCCTAGTGCTACCTCCCACACATGAGGGGGGAGGGGGATGGTATTCTATGTGTGGCGAGGTGGCGACGTGAATGAATAAAGGCAGACAGTGTGAATTGAGTGAATGGGTACATATGTATCTGTCTGTGTGTGTATATATATGTGTACAATGAAATGTATAGGTATGTATATTTGCTTGTGTGGACGTGTATGTATAAACATTGTGTATGGGGGTGGGTTGGGCAATATCTTTCGTCTGTTTCCTTGCGCTACCTCGCAAACGCGGGAGGCAGCGACAAAGCAAAATAAATAGATAAATAAATAAATAAATAAATAAATAAATATATATATATATATATATATATATATATATATATATATATATATATATATATATTTATTTTTTTTTTTTTGCTTTGTCGCTGTCTCCCGCGTTGATGAGGTAGCGCAAAGAAACAGACGAATGAAATGGCCCAACCCACCTCCATGCACATGTAAATACATACACGTCCATACACGCAAATATACATACCTACACAGCTTTCCAAGGTTTACCCCAGACGCTTCACATGCCCTGATTCAATACACTGACAGCAAGTCAACCCCGGTATACCACATCGATCCAATTCACTCTATTCCTTGCCTTCCTTTCACGCTCCTGCATGTTCAGGCCCCGATCACACAAAATCTTTTTCACTCAATCTTTCCACCTCCAATTTGGTCTCCCACTTCTCCTCGTTCCCTCCACCTCCGACACATATATCCTCTTGGTCAATCTTTCCTCACTCATTCTCTCCTTGTGCCCAAACCATTTCAAAACACCCTCTTCTGCTCTCTAAACCACGCTCTTTTTATTTCCACACATCTCTCTTACCCTTACGTTACTTACTCGATCAAACCACCTCACACCACACATTGTCCTCAAACATCTCATTTCCAGCACATCCATCCTCCTGCGCACAACTCTATCCATAGCCCACCCCTCGCAACGATACAACATTGTTGGAACCACTATTCCTTCAAACATACCCATTTTTGCTTTCTGAGATAAAGTTCTCGACTTCCACACATTCTTCAAGGCTACCATGATTTTCGCCCCCTCCCCCACCCTATGATCCACTTCTGCTTCCATGGTTCCATCTAGCTGCCAGATCGACTCCCAGATATCTAAAACACTTTACTTCCTCCAGTTTTTCTCCATTAAAACTTACCTCCCAATTGACTTGACCCTCATCCCTACTGTACCTAATAACCTTGCTCTTATTCACATTTACTCTTAACTTTCTTCTTTCACACGCTTTACCAAACTCAGTCACCAGCTTCTGCAGTTTCTCACATGAATCAGCCACCAGCGCTGTGTCATCAGCGAACAACAACTGACTCACTTCCCAAGCTCTCTCATCCACAACAGACTTCATACTTGCCCCTCTTTCCAAAACTCTTTCATTCACCTCCGTAAAAACCCCATCCATAAACCAATTAAAAAACCATGGACACATCACACACCCCTGCCGCAAACCTACATTCACTGAGAACCAATCACTTTCCTCTCTTCCTACACGTACAAATACCTTACATCCTCGATAAAAACTTTTCACTGCTTCTAACAACTTGCCTCCCACACCATATATTCTTAATACCTTCCACAGAGTATCTCTATCAACTCTATCATATGCCTTCTCCAGATCCATAAATGCTACATACAAATCCATTTGTTTTTGTAAGTATTTCTCACATACATTCTTCAAAGCAAACACCTGATCCACACATCCTCTACCACTTCTGAAACCACACTGCTCTTCCCCAATCTGATACTTTGTACATGCCTTCACCCTCTCAATCAATACCCTCCTATATAATTTACCAGGAATACTCAACAAACTTATACCTCTGAAATTTGAACACCCACTCTTATCACCTTTGCCTTTGTGCAATGGCACTATGCACGCATTCCGCCAATCCTCATGCACCTCACCATGAGTCATACATAAATTAAATAACCTTACCAACCAGTCAATAATACAGTCAACCGCTTTTTTAATAAATTCCACTGCAATATCATCAAAATCTGCTGCCTTGCCGGCATTCATCTTCCGCAAAGCATTTACTACCTCTTCTCTGTTTACCAAATCATTTTCCCTAGCCCTCTCACTTTGCACACCACCTCGACCAAAACACTTTATATCTGCCACTCTATCATCAAACATATTCAACAAACCTTCAAAATACTCACTCTATCTCCTTCTCACATCACCACTACTTGTTATCACCTCCCCATTTGCGCCCTTCACTGAAGTTCCCATATTAATATATATACATATATATATACATATATATATATTACATACAAACCTCCAACACCCAGGATCGAACCCTGGACCCGTGTGCAAGAGGCAGGCATTCTAACCCCTAGGCTATGGGCCTGGCTAATATATATATATATATATATATATATATATATATAATATATATATATATATATATATATATATATATATATATATATATATATATATATATATATATATATATATATATATATATATATATATATATATATATATATATATATGTATATATATACATATAATAATTATATAAATATATATATATATATATATATATATATATATATATATATATATATATATATATATATATATATATATATATATATATATATATATATATATATATATATATATATATATATATATATATATATATATATATATATATATATATATATATATATATATATATATATATATATATATATATATATATATATATTTTTTTTTTTTTTTTCTTTTTTTTTTTCCTTGCAAAAATCGTCCAAATGCCTCTCTCTTCTCTTTCACTAATAATCTTACTTCTTCATCCCACAACTCACTACCCTTTCTAATCAACCCACCTCCCACTCTTCTCATGCTACAAGCATCTTTTGCGAAATCCATCACTGATTCCCTAAATACATCCCATTCCTCCCCCGCTCCCCCTACTTCTATTGTTCTCACCTTTTACCATTCTGTACTCAGTCTCTCCTAGTACTTCCTCACACAAGTCTCCTTCCCAAGCTCACTTACTCCCACCAACCTCTTCACCCCAACATTCACTCTTCTTTACTGAAAACCCATACAAATCTTCACCTTAGCCTCCACAAGATAATGATCAGACATCCCTCCAGTTGCACCTCTCAGCACATTAACATCCAAAAGACTCTCTTTCGCGCGCCTGTCAATTCACACGTAATCCAATAACGCTCTCTGGCCATCTCTCCTCCTTACATACGTATACTTATGTATATATCGCTTTTTAAACCAGGTATTCCCAATCACCAGTAATTTTTCAGCATATAAATCTACAAGCTCTTCACCATTTCCATTTACAACACTGAACACCCCATGTATACCAATTATTCCCTTAACTGCCACATTACTCACCTTTGCATTCAAATCACCCATCACTATAACCCGGTCCTGTGCATCAAAACCACTAACACACTCAATCAGCTGCTCCCAAAACACTTGCCTCTCATGATCTTTCTTCTCATGCCCAGGTGCATATGCACCAATAATCACCCATCTCTCTCCATCAACTTTCAGTTTTACCCATATTAATCGAGAATTTACTTTCTTACATTCTATAACATACTCCCACAACTCCTGTTTCAGGAGTAATGCTACTCTTTCCCTTGCTCTTGTCATCTCACTAACCCTTGACTTTACTCCCAAGACATTCCCAACCACTCTTCCCCTTTACCCTTGAGCTTCGTTTCACTGAAGCCAAAATATCCAGGTTCCTTTCCTCAAACATACTACCTATCTCTCCTTTTTTCACATCTGGGTTACATCAACACACATTTAGACACCCCAGTCTGAGATTTCGAGGGGGATGAGCACTCCCCGCGTGACTCCTTCTTCTGTTTCCCATTTTAGAAAGTTAAAAAAAATACAAGAAAGAGACAGGAGGTCAAGAGAAAGGTGCAAGAGGTGGAAAAGAGGGCAAATGAGAGTTGGGGTGAGGGAGTATCATTAAATTAATGGAGAATAAAAAGATGTTCTGGAAGGAGGTAAATAAAGAGCGTAAGACAATGGAGCAAATGGGAAATTCAGTGAAGGGCGCAAATGGGAGGGTGATAACAAGCAGTGGTGATATGAGAGGGAGATGGAGTGAGTATTTTGAAGGTTTGTTGAATGTGTTTGATGATAGAGTGGCAGATATAGGGTGTTTTGGTCGAGGTGGTGTGCAAAGTGAGAGGGTTAGGAAAAATGGTTTGGTAAACAGAGAAGAGGTAGTAACAGCTTTGTGGAAGATGAAAGCCGACAAGGCAGCGGGTCTGGATGGTATTGCAGTGGAATTTATTAAAAAAGGGGGTGACTGTATTGTTGACTGGTTGGTAAGGTTATTTAATGTATGTATGACTCATGGTGAGGTGCCTGAGGATTGGCGGAATGCGTGCATAGTGCCATTGTACAAAGGCAAAGGGGATAAGAGTGAGTGCTCAAATTACAGAGGTATATGTTTGTTGAGTATTTCTGGAAAATTATATGTGAGGGTATCAATTGAGAGTGTGAAGGCATGTACAGACCATGAGATTGGGGAAGAGCATTGTGGTTTCAGAAGTGGTAGAGGATGTGTGGATCAGGTGTTTGCTTTGAAGAATGTATGTGAGAAATACTTAGAAAAGCAAATGGATTTGTATGTAGCATATACGGATCTGGAGAAGGCATATGATAGAGTTGATATAGGTGCTCTGTGGAAGGTATTAAGAATATATGGTGTGGGAGGCAAGTTGTTAGAAGCAGTGAAAAGTTTTTATCGAGGATGTAAGGAAAGTGTACTTGTAGGAAAAGAGGAAAGTGATTGGTTCTCAGTGAATATAGGTTTGCGGCAGGGGTGTATGATATGTACATGGTTGTTTAATTTGTTTATGGATGGGGTTGCTAGGGAGGTGAATACATGAGTTTTGGAAAGAGGGGCAAGTGTGAAGTTTGGCGTGGATGAGAGAGCTTGGGAAGTGAATCAGTTGTTGTTCGCTGATGATACAGCGCTGGTGGGTGATTCATGTGAGAAACTGCAGAAACTGGTTACTGAGTTTGGTAAAGTGTCTGAAAGAAGAAAGTTAAGAGTAAATGTGAATAAGAGCAAGGTTATTATGTACAGTAGGGTTGAGGGTCAAGTCAATTGGGAGGTAAGTTTGAATGGAGAAAAACTGGAGGAAGTAAAATGTTTTAGATATCTGGGATTGGATCTGGCATCGGATGGAACCATGGAAGCGGAAGTGAATCAGAGGGTTGGGGAGGGGGCGAAAATCCTGGGAGCCTTGAAGAATATGTGGAAGTCGAGAACATTATCTCGGAAAGCAAAAATGGGTATGTTTGAAGGAATAGTGGTTCCAACAATGTAGTATGGTTGCGAAGCGTGTTCTATGGATAGATTTTTTCGCAGGGGGTGGGTTTGCTGGAAATGAGATGTTTGAGGACAATGTGTGGTGTGAGGTGGTTTGATCGTTAAGTAATGTAAGGGTAAGATAGATGTATGGAAATAAATAGAGCGTGATTGAGAGAGCAGAAGAGGGTGTTCTGAAATGATTTGGGCACATAGAGAGAATGAGTGAGGAAAGATTGACCAAGAGGATATACGTGTCGGAGATGGAGGGAACGAGGAGAAGTGGGAGACCACATTTTAGGGGGAAACATGGAGTGAAAAAGATTTTGAGTGATCGGGGCCTGAACATGCAGGAAGGTGAAAGGCGTGCAAGGAATAGAGTTAATTTGATCGATATGGTATACCCGGGTTGACATGCTGTCATTGGATTGAATTAGGGCATGTGAAGCGTCTGGGATAAACCATGGAAAGTTGTGTAGGGCCTGGATGTGGAAAGGAAGTTGTGGTTTCGGGCATTATTGCATGACAGCTAGAGACTGAGTGTGAACGAATAGGGCCTTTCTTGTCTTTTCTCTAAAGCTACCACGCACACATGAGGGGGGAGGGGGATGGTATTCCATGTGTGGCGTGGTGGCGATGGGAATGAATAAAGGCAGACAGTGTGAATTGGGTGCATGGGTATATAGGTATATGTCTGTGTGTGTATATATATGTGTACATTGAGATGTATAGGTATGTGTATTTGAGTGTGTGGACGTGTATGTATATACATGTGTATGGTGGTGGGTTCGGTCATTTCTTTCGTCTGTTTCCTTGCGCTGCCTCGCAAACGCGGGAGGCAGAGGCAACGCAAAATAAATAAATAGATAAATGAATACATAAATAAATATATATATATATATATATATATATATATATATATATATATATATATATATATATATATATATATATATATATACATTTTATTTTTTTATAATACTTTGTCGCTGTCTCCCGCGTTTGCGAGGTAGCGCAAGGAAACAGACAAAAGAAATGGCCCCCCCCCCCATACACACGTATATTACATACGTCCCCACACGCAAATATACATACCTACATAGCTTTCCATGGTTTACCCCAGACGCTTCACATGCCTTGATTCAATCCACTGACAGCACGTCAACCCCGGTATACCACATCGCTCCAATTCAATCTATTCCTTGCCCTCCTTTCACCCTCCTGCATGTTCAGGCCCCGATCACACAAAATCTTTTTCACTCCATCTTTCCACCTCCAATTTGGTCTCCCTCTTCTCCTCGTTCCCTCCACCTCCGACGCATATATCCTCTTGGTCAATCTTTCCTAACTCAATCTCTCCACGTGCCCAAACCACTTCAAAACACCCTCTTCTGCTCTCTCAACCACGCTCTTTTTATTTCCACACATCTCTCTTACCCTTACGTTATTCACTCGATCAAACCACCTCACACCACACATTGTCCTCAAACATCTCATTTCCAGCACATCCATCCTCCTGCGCACAACTCTATCCATAGCCCACGCCTCGCAACCATACAACATTGTTGGAACCACTATTCCTTCAAACATACACATTTTTGCTTTCCGAGATAATGTTCTCGACTTCCACACATTCTTCAAGGCCCCCAGAATTTTTGCCTCCTCCCCAACCCTATGATCCACTTCCGCTTCCATGGTTCCATCCGCTGTCAGATCCACTCCCAGATATCTAAAACACTTCACTTCTTCCAGTTTTTCTCCATTTAAACTCACCTCCCAATTGACTTGACCCTCAACCCTACTGTACCTAATAACCTTGCTCTTATTGACATTTACTCTTAACTTTCTTCTTCCACACACTTTACCCAACTCAGTCACCAGCTTCTGCAGTTTCTCACATGAATCAGCCACCAGCGCTGTATCATCAGCGAACAACAACTGACTCACTTCCCAAGCTCTCTCATCCCCAACAGACTTCATACTTGCCCCTCTTTCCAAAACTCTTGCATTTACCTCCCTAACAACCCCATCCATAAACAAATTAAACAACAATGGCGACATCTTAAATCCATGCCGCAAACCTACATTCACTGAGAACCAATCACTTTCCTCTCTTCCTACACGTACACATGACTTACATCCTCGATAAAAACTTTTCACTGCTTCTAACAACTTTCCTCCCACACCATATATTCTTAATACCTTCCACAGAGCATCTCTATCAACTCTATCATATGCCTTCTCCAGATCCATAAATGCTACATACAAATCCATTTGCTTTTCTAAGTATTTCTCACATACATTCTTCAAAGCAAACACCTGATCCACACATCCTCTACCACTTCTGAAACCACACTGCTCTTCCCCAATCTGATGCTCTGTACATGCCTTCACCCTCTCAATCAATACCCTCCCATTTAATTTACCAGGAATACACAACAAACTTATACCTCTGTAATTTGAGCACTCACTCTTATCCCCTTTGCCTTTGTACAATGGCACTATGCACGCATTCCGCCAATCTTAAGGTACCTCACCATGAGTCATATATACATTAAATAACCTTACCAACCAGTCAACAATACAGTCACCCCCTTTTTTAATGAATTCCACTGCAATACCATCCAAACCTGCTGCCTTGCCGGCTTTCACCTTCCGCAAAGCTTTCACTACCTCTTCTCTGTTTACCAAATCATTTTCCTTAACCCTCTCACTTTGCAGACCACCTCGACCAAAACACCCTATATCTGCCACTCTATCATCAAACACATTAAACAAACCTACAAAATACTCACTCCATCTCGTTCTCACATCACCACTACTTGTTATCACCTCCCCATTTGCGCCCTTCACTGAAGTTCCCATTTGCTCCCTTGTCTTACGCACTTTATTTACCTTCTTCCAGAACATCTTTTTATTCTACCTAAATTTTAATGATACTCTCTCACCCCAGCCCTCATTTGCCCTTTTTTTCACCTCTTGCACCTTTCTCTTGACCTCCTGTTTCTTTCTTTTATACATCTCCCACTCAATTGCATTTTTCCCTGCAAAAATCGTCCAAATGCCTCTCTCTTCTCTTTCACTAATACTCTTACTTCTTCATCCCACCACTCACTACCCTTTCTAATCAACCCACTTCCCACCCTTCTCATGCCACAAGCATCTTTTGTGCAATCCATCACTGATTCCCTAAATACATCCCATTCCTCCCCAACTCCCCTTACTTCCATTGTTCTCACCTTTTTCCATTCTGTACTCAGTCTCTCCTGGTACTTCCTCACATGTATATATATATATATATATATATATATATATATATATATATATATATATATATATATATATATATATATATATATATATATATATATATATATACTTTTTTTTTTTTTTTTTCTTTGTCGCTTTCTCCCTCGTTTGTGAGGTATCGCAAAGAAACAGACGAAAGAAATGGCCCAAACCACCCCCATACACATGTATATACATACGTCCACACACGTAAATATACATACCTACACAGCTTTCCATGGTTTACCCCAGACGCTTCACATGCCCTGATTCAATCCACTGACATCACGTCAACCCCGGTATACAACATCTATCTAATTCACTCTATTCCTTGCCCTCCTTTCACCCTCCTGCATGTTCAGGCCCCGACCACACAAATTCTTTTTCACTACATCTTTCCACCTCCAATTTGGTCTCCCTCTTCTCTTCGTTCACTCCAAATCCGACACATATATCCTCTTGGTCAATCGTTCCTCACTTCTTCTCTCCATGTGCCCAAACCATTTCAAAACACCCTCTTCTGCTCTCTCAAGCACGCTCTTTTTATTTCCACACATCTCTCTTACCCTTACGTTACTTACTCGATCAAACCACCTCACACCACACATTGTCCTCAAACATCTCATTTCCAGCACATCCATCCTCCTGCGCACAACTCTATCCCTAGCCCACGCCTCGCAACCATAAAACATTGTTGGAACCACTATTTCTTCAAACATACCCATTTTTGCTTTCCGAGATAACGTTCTCGACTTCCACACATTCTTCAAGGCTCCCAGGATTTTCGCCCCCTCCCCCACCCTATGATCCACTTCCGCTTCCATGATTCCATCCGCTACCAGATTCAATCCCAGATATCTAAAACACTCTACTTCCTCCAGTTTTTCTCCATTCAAACTTACCTCCCAATTGACTTGACCCTCAATCCTACTGTACCTAATAACCTTGCTCTTATTCACATTTACTCTGAACTTTCTTCTTTCACACACTTTACCAAACTCAGTCTACAGCTTCTGCAGTTTCTCACATGAATCAGCCACCAGCGCTGTATCATCAGCGAACAACAACTGACTCACTTCCCAAGCTCTCTCATCCCCAACAGACTTCATACTTGCCCCTCTTTACAATTCCTTGCATTCACCTCCCTAAGAACCCCAGTCATAAACTAATTAAACAACAATGGCGACATCTTAAATCCCTGCCGCAAACCTACATTCACTGAGAACCAATCACTTTCCTCTCTTCCTACACGTACACATGCCTTACATCCTCGATAAAAACTTTTCACTGCTTCTAACAACTTGCCTCCCACACCATATATTCTTAATACCTTCCACAGAGCATCTCTATCAACTCTATCATATGCCTTCTCCAGATCCATAAATGCTACATACAAATCCATTTGCTTTTCTAAGTTCTTCTCACATACATTCTTCAAAGCAAACACCTGATCCACACTTCCTCTACCACTTCTGAAACCACACTGCTCTTCCCCAATCTGATGCTCTGTACATGCCTTCAACCTCTCAATTAATACCCTCACATATAATTTTCCAGGAATACTCAACAAACTTATACCTCTGTAATTTGAGCACTCACTCTTATCCCCATTGCCTTTGTACAATGGCACTATGCACGCATTCCGCCAATCCTCATGCACCTCACCATGAGTCATACATACATTAAATAACCTTACCAACCAGTCAATAATACAGTCACCCCCTTTTTTTAATAATTTCCACTGCAATACCATCCAAACCTGCTGCCTTGCCGGCTTTCATCTTCCGCAAAGCTTTTACTACCTCTTACTCTGTTTACCAAATCATTTTCCCTAACCCTCTCACTTTGCACACCACCACGACCAAAACACCCCATATCTGCCACTCTATCATCAAACACATGCAACAAACCTTGAAAATACTCACTCCATCTCCTTCTCATATCACCACTACTTGTTATCACCTCCCCATTTGCGCCCTTCACTGAAGTTCCCATTTGCTCCCTTGTCTTACGCACTTTATTTACCTCCTTCCAGAACATCTTTTTATTCTCCCTAAAATTTAATGATACTCTCTCACCCCAACTCTCATTTGCCCTCTTTTTCACTTCTTGCACCTTTCTCTTGACCTCCTGTCTCTTTCTTTTATACATCTCCCACTCAGTTGCATATATATATATTTTTTTTTTTTTTTTTATATACTTTGTCGCTGTCTCTAGCGTTTGCGAGGTAGCGCAAGGAAACAGACGAAAGAAATGGCCCAACCCACCCCCCCATACACATGTACATACACACGTCCACACACGCAAATATACATACCTACACAGCTTTCCATGGTTTACCCCAGACGCTTCACATGCCTTGCTTCAATCCACTGACAGCACGTCAACCCCTGTATACCACATGACTCCAGTTCACTCTATTTCTTGCCCTCCTTTCACCCTCCTGCATGTTCAGGCCCCGATCACACAAAATCTTTTTCACTCCATCTTTCCACCTCCAATTTGGTCTCCCTCTTCTCCTCGTTCCCTCCACCTCCAACACATATATCCTCTTGGTCAATCTCTCCTCACTCATTCTCTCCATGTGCCCAAACCATTTCAAAACACCCTCTTCTGCTCTCTCAACCACGCTCTTTTTATTTCCACACATCTCTCTTACCCTTACGTTACTTACTCGATCAAACCACCTCACACCACACATTGTCCTCAAACATCTCATTTCCAGCATATCCATCCTCCTGCGCACATCTCTATCCATAGCCCACGCCTCGCAACCATACAACATTGTTGGAACCACTATTCCCTCAAACATACCCATTTTTGCTTTCCGAGATAATGTTCTCGACTTCCACACATTTTTCAAGGCTCCCAAAATTTTCGCCCCCTCCCCCACCCTATGATCCACTTCCGCTTCCATGGTTCCATCCGCTGACAGATCCACTCCCAGATATCTAAAACACTTCACTTCCTCCAGTTTTTCTCCATTCAAACTCACCTCCCAATTGATTTGACCCTCACCCTTACTGTACCTAATAAGCTTGCTCTTATTCACATTTACTATCAACTTTCTTCTTCCACACACTTTACCAAACTCAGTCACCAGCTTCTGCAGTTTCTCACATGAATCAGCCACCAGCGCTGTATCATCAGCGAACAACAACTGACTCACTTCCCAAGCTCTCTCATCCCCAACAGACTTCATACTTGCCCCTCTTTCCAGGACTCTTGCATTTACCTCCCTTACAACCCCATCCATAAACAAATTAAACAACCATGGAGACATCACACACCCCTGCCGCAAACCTACATTCACTGAGAACCAATCACTTTCCTCTCTTCCTACACGTACACATGCCTTACATCCTCGATAAAAACTTTTCACTGCTTCTAACAACTTTCCTCCCACACCATATATTCTTAATACCTTCCACAGAGCATCTCTATCAACTCTATCATATGCCTTCTCCAGATCCATAAATGCTACATACAAATCCATTTGCTTTTCTAAGTATTTCTCACATACATTCTTCAAAGCAAACACCTGATCCACACATCCTCTACCACTTCTGAAACCGCACTGCTCTTCCCCAATCTGATGCTCTGTACATGCCTTCACCCTCTCAATCAATACCCTCCCATATAATTTACCAGGAATACTCAACAAACTTATACCTCTGTAATTTGAGCACTCACTCTTATCCCCTTTGCCTTTGTACAATGGCACTATGCACGCATTCCGCCAATCCTCAGGCACCTCACCATGAGTCATACATACATTAAATAACCTTACCAACCAGTCAACAATACAGTCACCCCCTTTTTTAATAAATTCCACTGCAATACCGTCCAAACCTGCTGCCTTGCCGGCTTTCATCTTCCGCAAAGCTTTTACTACCTCTTCTCTGTTTACCAAATCATTTTCCCTAACCCTCTCACTTTGCACACCACCTCGACCAAAACACCCTATATCTGCCACTCTGTCATCAGACACATTCAACAAACCTTCAAAATACTCATTCCATCTCCTTCTCACATCACCGCTACTTGTTATCACCTCCCCATTTACGCCCTTCACTGAAGTTCCCATTTGCTCCCTTGTCTTACGCACCCTATTTACCTCCTTCCAGAACATCTTTTTATTCTCCCTAAAATTTACTGATAGTCTCTCACCCCAACTCTCATTTGCCCTTTTTTTCACCTCTTGCACCTTTCTCTTGACCTCCTGTCTCTTTCTTTTATACTTCTCCCACTCAATTGCATTTTTCCCTGCAAAAATCGTCCAAATGCCTCTCTCTTCTCTTTCACTAATACTCTTACTTCTTCATCCCACCACTCACTACCCTTTCTAAACAGCCCACCTCCCACTCTTCTCATGCCACAAGCATCTTTTGCGCAATCCATCACTGATTCCCTAAATACATCCCATTCCTCCCCCACTCCCCTTACTTCCATTGTTCTCACCTTTTTCCATTCTGTACACAGTCTCTCCTGGTACTTCCCCACACAGGTCTCCTTCCCAAGCTCACTTACTCTCACCACCTTATTCACCCCAACATTCACTCCTCTTTTCTGAAAACCCATACTAATCTTCATACTAATATATATATATATATATATATATATATATATATATATATATATATATATATATATATATATATATATATATATATATATATATATATATATATATATATATATATATATATATATATATATATATATATATATATATGTATATATATATATATATATATATATATATATATATATATATATATATATATATATATATATATATATATATATATATATATATATATATTTTTTTTTTTCGCTGTCTCCCGCGTTTGCGAGGTAGCGCAAGGAAACAGACGAAAGAAATGGCCCAACCTACCCCCATACACATGTATATACATACGTCCACACACGCAAATATACATACCTACACAGCTTTCCATGGTTTACCCCAGACGCTTCACATGCGCTGATTCAATCCACTGACAGCACGTCAACCCCGGTATACCACATCGCTCCAATTCACTCTATTCCTTGCTCTCCTTTCACCCTCCTGCATGTTCAGGCCCCGATCACACAAAATCTTCTTCACTCCATCTTTCCACCTCCAATTTGGTTTCCCTCTTCTACTCGTTCCCTCCACCTCCGACACATATATCCTCTTGGTCAATCTTTCATCACTCATTCTCTCCATGTGCGTAAACCATTTCAAAACACCCTCTTCTGCTCTCTCAACCACGCTCTTTTTATTTCCACACATCTCTCTTACCCTTACGTTACTTACTCGATCAAACCGCCTCACACCACACATTGTCCTCAAACATCTCATTTCCAGCACATCCATCCTCCTGCGCACCACTCTATTCATAGTCCACGACTCGCAACCATACAACATTGTTGGAACCACTATTACTTCAAACATACCCATTTTTGCTTTCCGAGATAATGTTCTCGACTTCCACACATTCTTCAAGGCTCCCAGAATTTTCGCCCCCTCCCCCACCCTATGATCCACTTCCGCTTCCATGGTTCCATCCGCTGCCAGATCCACTCCCAGATATCTAAAACACTTCACTTCCTCCAGTTTTTCTCCATTCAAACTCACCTCCCAATTGACTTGACCCTCAACCCTACTGTACCTAATAACCTTGCTCTTATTCACATTTACTCTTAACTTTCTTCTTTCACACACTTTCCCAAACCCAGTCACCAGCTTCTGCAGTTTCTCACATGAATGAGCCACCAGCGCTGTATCATCAGCGAACAACAAATGACTCACTTCCCAAGCTCTCTCATCCCCAACAGACTTCATACTTGCCCCTCTTTCCAAAACTCTTGCATTTACCTCCCTAACAACCCCATCCATAAACAAATTAAACAACCATGGAGACATCACACAATCCTGCCGCAAACCTACATTCACTGAGAACCAATCACTTTCCTCTCTTCCTACACGTACACATTTCTTACATCCTCGATAAAAACTTTTCACTGCTTCTAACAACTTTCCTCCCACACCATATATTCTTAATACCTTCCACAGAGCATCTCTATCAACTCTATCATATGCCTTCTCCAGATCCATAAATGCTACATAAAAATCCATTTGCTTTTTTAAGTATTTCTCACATACATTCTTCAAAGCAAACACCTGATCCACACATCCTCTACCACTTCTGAAACCACACTGCTCTTCCCCAATATGATGCTCTGTACATGCCTTCACCCTCTCAATCAATACCCTCCCATATAATTTACCAGGAATACTCAACAAACTTATACCTCTGTACTTTGAGCACTCACTCTTATCCCCTTTGCCTTTGTACAATGGCACTATGCACGCATTCCGTCAATCCTCAGGCACCTAACCATGAGTCATACATACATTAAATAACCTTACCAACCAGTCAACAATACAGTCACCCCCTTTTTTAATAAATTCCACTGCAATACCGTCCAAACCTGCTGCCTTGCCGGCTTTCATCTTCCGCAAAGCTTTTACTACCTCTTCTCTGTTTACCAAATCATTTTCCCTAACCCTCTCACTTTGCACACCACCTCGACCAAAACACCCTATATCTGCCACTCTATCATCAAACACATTCAACAAAAGTTCAAAATACTCACTCCATCTCCTTCTCACATCACCACTACTTGTTATCACCTCCCCATTTTCGCCCTTCACTGAAGTTCCCATTTGCTCCCTTGTCTTACGCACTTTATTTACCTCCTTCCAGAACATCTTTTTATTCTCCCTAATATTTAATGATACTCTCTCACCCTAACTCTCATTTGCCCTTTTTTTCACCTCTTGCACCTTTCTCTTGACCTCCTGTCTCTTTATTTTATACATCTCCCACTCAATTGCATTTTTTCCCTGCAAAAATCGTCCAAATGCCTCTCTCTTCTCTTTCACTAATACTCTTACTTCTTCATCCCACCACTCACTACCCTTTCTAATCAACCCATATCCCACTCTTCTCATGCCACAAGGATCTTTTGCGCAATCCATCACTGATTCCCTAAATACATCCCATTCCTCCCCCACTCCCCTATATATATATATATATATATACATATATATATATATATATATATATATATATATATATATATATATATATATATATATATATATATATATATATATATATATATATATATATATATATATATATATATATATATATATATATATATATATATTTATATATATATATATATATATATATATATATATATATATATATATATATATATATATATATATATATATATATATATATATATATATATATTTATACATATATATGTTTACCTAATCATTATTCCTATACCAAATCATTTTCCCTAACCCTCCCACTTTGCACAGCACTTCGAGCAAAACACTGTATGTCTGCCACTCTCTCATCAAACACATTCAACAATCCTTTAAAATACTCACTCCATCTCCTTTTCGCATCACCACTACTTGTCATCACCGCCCATTAGCCCCCTTTAATGAAGTTCCCATTGATTCCATTGTGTTAAGCACATTATTTACCTCCTTCCAAAACTTCTCTTTTTATCCCTAGAATTTAATGATACTCTTTCACCCCAACTCCCATATGCCCTCTTTTTCACCTCTTGCACCTTCCTCTTGACCTCCTGCCTCTTTCTTCTATACATCTCTCAGTCATTTACATTATTTCCCTGCAAAAATCGTCAAAATACCTCTCTTTTCTCTTTCACTAATAAACTTACATCCTCATCACACCACTCACTACCCTTTCTAATCTGACCAACTCCCACGCTTCTCATGCCAAAAGCATCTTTTGCGCAAGCCATCACTGCTTCCCTAAATACATCCCTATCCTCCCCCACTCCCCCACCCCCCATTCTCACCATTTTCTATTCTCTTCTCTGTCTCTCTTGGTACTTCCTCAAACAAGTCTCCAAGCCAATCTCACTTACTCTTACCACTCTTTTCACGCCTACATTATCTCTTCTTTTCTTTAAACCTCTGTAAATCTTCACCTTCGCCTCCACAAGATAATGATCAGACATCGCTCCAGTTGCACCTCGCGGTACATTATCATCCAAAATACCCCATGTACACCCAATGTACACCAATTATTCCCTAAACTGCCACATTACTCATCTTTGCATTTAAATCATTCATCATTATAACTCGGTCTCGTGCATGAAAACTACTAACACACTCATTCAGCTTCTCCCAAAACACTTGTCTCATGATCTTTCTTGTCATGCCCAGGTGCACATCCACAAGTAATCACCCATCTCTCTCCATCCACTTTCAGTTTTGCCCACATCAATCTAGAGTTTACTTTATTACACTTTATCACATACTGCCATCACTCCTATTTCAAGAGTATTTCTACTCCTTACCTTGTTCTTGTCCTCTCGCTAACCCCTGACTTTACTCCCAAGCCATTCCTAACCCACTCTTCCCCTTTACAATTGAGCTTCGTTTCACTCAGAGCCAAAACATTCAGGTTCCTTTCCTCAACATACGACCTATTCTCATTTTTTCCTCATTTTAGTTACACCCACACACTTTTAGACAGTCCAATCTCAGCCTTCGAGGAAGATGAGCACTCTCCGCGTGACTCCTTCTTCTGCTTCCCTTTTAGTAAGTTAAAATACAAGGACGGGAGGGTCTCCAGCTCCCCGCTACAGTCTCCTTTAGTCGCCTTTTATCATTGGTGCATATGTGCCTGGGCATGAGAAGAAAGATCATGAGGGGCTAGTGTTTTGGGAGCAGCTGAGTGAGTGTGTTAGTAGTTTTGATGCACGGGACCGGGTTATAGTGAAGGGTGATTTCAGTGTAGAGGTGAGTAATATGGCAGTTGAGGGAATAATTGGTGTACATGGGGTGTCCAGTGTTGTAAATGGAAATGGTGAAGAACTTGTAGATCTATGTGCTGAGAAAGGACTGGTGAGTGGGAATTATGGTTTAAAAATAGAGATATACATAAGTATATGTATATAAGTAGGAGAGATGGCCAGAAAGCGTTATTGGATTACGTGTTAAATGATAGGTGCGCAATAGAGAATTTTGGATGTTAATTTGATGATAGGAGCAACTGGACGGATGTCTGATCATTATCTTCTGGAGGCGAAGGTGAAGATTTGTAGAGGTTTTCAGAAAAGAAGAGAAAATGTTGGGGTGAAAAGAGTGGTGAGAGTAAGTAAGCTTGGGAGGTAGACTTGTGTGAGGAAGTATTAGGAGAGACTGAGTACATAATGGAAAAAGGTGAGAACAAAGGACGTAAGGGGAGTGGGGGAGGAATGAGATGTATTTAGGGAAGCAGTGATGGCTTGCACAAAAGATGCTAGTGGCATGAGAAGCGTTGGAGGTGGGCAGATTAGAAAGGGTAGTGAGTGGTGGGATGAAGAAGTAAGATTATTAGTGAAAGAGAAGAGAGAGGCATTTGGACGATTTTTGCAGGCATATAATATAAATGAGTGGGAGATATACAAAAGAAAGAGGCAGGAAGTCAAGACAAAGGTGCAAGACGTGAAAAAGAGGGCAAATGAGAGTTGGGTGAGAGACTAGCATTAAATTTTAAGGAAAATGAAAAGATGTTTTGGAAGGAGGTAAATAAAGTGCGTAAGACAAGGGAACAAATAGGAACTTCAGTGAAGGGGACTAATGGGGAGGTGATAACAAGCAGCGGTGATGTGAGAAGATGAAGTGAGTATTTTGAAGGTTTGCTGAATGTGTTTGATGAGATAATGGCAGATATAGGGTGTTTTGGTCGAGGTGTTGTACAAAGTTAGAAGGTTAGGGAAAATGATTTGGCAAACAGAGAAGAGGTAGTAAAACCTTTGCGAAAGATGAAAGCCGGCAAGGCAGCGGGTTTGGATGTTTTTGCAGTGGAATCTATTAAAAATTGGGGTGACTGTATTGTTGACTGGTTGCTAAGGTTATTTAATGTATGTATGACTCATGGTGAGGTGCCTGAGGATTGGCGACATGATTGCATAGTGCCACTGTACAGAGGCAAAGGGGATAAAAGTGAGTGCTCAAATTACAAAGGCATAGGGTTTTTGAGTATTCCTGGGATATTGAATGGGAGGGTATTGATTGAGAGGATGAAGTCATGTCCAGAGCATCAGACTGGGGAAGAGTAGTGTAGTTTCAGAAGTGGTAGAGGATGTGTGAATCAGGTGTTTGCTTTGAAGAATGTATATGAGAAATACTTAGAAAAGCAAATGGATTTGTATGTAGCATTTATGGATCTGGAGAAGGCATATGGTGGAGTTGACAAAGATGCTCTGTGGAAGGTATTAAGAATGAATATATGTTGTAGGATGCAAGTTGTTAGAGGAAGTGAAAAGTTTTTATCGAGAATGTAAGGTAGGTGTAAGTGTAGGAAGAGAGGAAAGTGACTGTTTTTCAGTAAATATAGGTTTGCGGCAGGTGAGTGTGATGTCTCCATGGTCGTTTAATTTGTTCATGGAGGGGGTTGTTTAGGAAAGGAATGCAAGAGTTTTGGAAAGAGGGGCATGTATGCAGTCTGTTGTGGATGAGAGAGGTTGGGAAGTTAGTCAGTTGTTGTTCGCTAATGATACAGTGCTGGTGGCTGATTCATGTGAGAAACTGCAGAAGCTGGTGACTGAGTTTGGTAAAATGTGTGAAACAGGAAAGCCGAGAGTAAATGTGAATAAGAGGAAGGTTATTAGGTACAGTAGGGTTAAGGGACAAGTCAACTGGGAGGTACGTTTGGATGGAGAAAAACTGGAAGAAGTGAAGTGTTTTAGATAGCTGGGAGTGGATTTTTCAGCCGAAGCAAGCTTGGAAGCGGAAATGAATCATACGGTGGGGGAGGGGGCGAAAGCCCTGGGAGCGTTGAAGAATGTATGAAAGTCGAGAACATTATCTCGGAAAGCAAAAATAAGTATGTTTGAAGGAATAGTGGTTCCAACAATGTTATATGGTTACGAGGCGTGGGCTATGGATAGAGTTTCCGGAGGAGGGTGGATGTGCTGGAAATGAAATGTTTGAACACAATATATGGTGTGAGGTGGTTTGATCGATAAGTAATGATATGGGAAGAGAGGTGTATGGTAGTATAAAGAGTGTGGTTGAGAGAGCAGAGGAGGGTGTTTTGAAATGGTTTGGTTACTTGGAGAAAATGAGTGAGGAGACATTGACCAAGAGAATATATGTGTCAGAGGTGGAGGGAACGAGGAGACGTGGGAGACCAAATTGGATATGGAAAGATGAAGTGAAAAAATATTTTGAATGGTCAGGGCCTGAACATGCAGGGGGGTGGGGGGTTAATAGGCGTGCAATGAATAGAGTGAATTGGAACGATGTGGTATACCGGGTCGATGTGCTGTCAATGGAATGAACCAGGTCATGTGAAGCATCTGGGGTAAACCATGGAAAGTTCTGTGGCATCTGAATGTGGAAAGGGAGCTATGTCTTCGGTGCTTTATTAAATGACAGTTACAGACTGCGTGTGAGCGAATGTGACCTTTATTTTCTTTTCCTACCGATACCTCGCGCACATGAAGGGGTAGGGGGCTGTTGTTGCATGTATGGGAAGATTGCGATGGAAATGAATATAGGCAGACAGTATGAATTATGTACATATGTATATATGTATATATATATATATATATATATATATATATATATATATATATATGTATATATATATATATATATATATATATATATATATATATATATATATTTTTTTTTTTTTTATTATACTTTGTCGCTGTCTCCCGCGTTTGCGAGGTAGCGCAAGGAAACAGACGAAAGAAATGGCCCAACTCCCCCCCATACACATGTATATACATACGTCCACACACGCAAATATACATACCTACACAGCTTTCCATGGTTTACCCCAGACGCTTCACATGCCTTGATTCAATCCACTGACAGCACGTCAACCCGGTATACCACATCGCTCCAATTCACTCTATTCCTTGCCCTCCTTTCACCCTCCTGCATGTTCAGGCCACGATCACACAAAATCTTTTTTCACTCCATCTTTCAACCTCCAATTTGGTCTCCCTCTTCTCCTCGTTCCCTCCACCTCCGACAAATATATCCTCTTGGTCAATCTTTCCTCACTCATCCTCTTCATGTGCCCAAACCACTTCAAAACACCCTCTTCTGCTCTCTCAACCACGCTCTTTTTATTTCCACACATCTCTCTTACCCTTACGTTACTCACTCGATCAAACCACCTCACACCACACATTGTCCTCAAACATCTCATTTCCAGCACATCCATCCTCCTGCGCACAACTCTATCCATAGCCCACGCCTCGCAACCATACAACATTGTTGGAACCACTATTCCTTCAAACATACCCATTTTTGCTTTCCGAGATAATGTTCTCGACTTCCACACATTCTTCAAGGCCCCCAGAATTTTCGCCCCCTCCCCCACCCTATGATCCACTTCCGCTTCCATGGTTCCATCCGCTGCCAGATCCACTCCTAGATATCTAAAACACTTCACTTCCTCCAGTTTTTCTCCATTCAAACTCACCTCCCAATTGACTTAACCCTCAACCCTATTGTACCTAATAACCTTGCTCTTATTCACATTTACTCTTAACTTTCTTCTTCCACACACCTTACCAAACTCAGTCACCAGCTTCTGCAGTTTCTCACATGAATCAGCCACCAGCGCTGTATCATCAGCGAACAACAACTGACTCACTTCCCAAGCTCTCTCATCCCCAACAGACTTCATACTTGCCCCTCTTTCCAAAACTCTTGCATTTACCTCCCTAACAACCCCATCCATAAACAAATTAAACAACCATGGAGACATCACACACCCCTGCCGCAAACCTACATTCACTGAGAACCAATCACTTTCCTCTCTTCCTACATGTACACATGCCTTACATCCTCGGTAAAAACTTTTCACTGCTTCTAACAACTTTCCTCCCACACCATATATTCTTAATACCTTCCACAGAGCATCTCCATCAACTCTATCATATGCCTTCTCCAGATCCATAAATGCTACATACAAATCCATTTGCTTTTCTAAGTATTTTCTAAGTTATATATATATATATATATATATATATATATATATATATATATATATATATATATATATATATATATATATATATATATATATATATATATATATATATTTATATATATATATATATATATATATATATATATATATATATATATATATATATATATATATATATATATATATATATATATATATATATATATATATATATATATATATATATATACATATATATATATATTTATATAGATATATACATATAAATATATATACATATATAACATACATATATAACATATACATATCCATGATAAGAGAAGTGGACTAGGCAGTATGATACAGTGGTTAAATTGATGAAAACTACTATTGACGTTTGTGTAAATAAATTATACATTTCCCTTTCCCTTAACCAGAGGTTGAACAATTATGTGACATTCATTTTTCATTTCATTTCAAGCTAGAAGTTTCAGTTTTCTAAATTGATTCTCACATTTTTCATATCTGTTTTTTTTTTTTTTGCTTTGTCGCTGTGTCCCGCGTTTGCGATGTAACGCAAGGAAACAGACGAAAGAAATGGCCCAACCCACCCCCATACACATGTATATACATACGTCCACACACGCAAATATACATACCTACACAGCTTTCCATGGTTTACCCTAGACGCTTCACATGCCCTGATTCAATCCACTGACAGCACGACAACCCCGGTATACCACATCGATCCAATTCACTCTATTCCTTGCCATCCTTTCACCCTCCTGAATGTTCAGGCCCCGATCACACAAAATCTTTTTCACTATATCTTTCGACCTCAAATCTGGTCTCCCACTTCTCCTCGTTCCCTCCACCTCCGACACATATATCCTCTTGGTCAATCTTTCCTCACTCATTCTCTCCATGTGCCCAAACCATTTCAAAACACCCTCTTCTGCTCTCTCAACCACGCTCTTTTTATTTCCACAAATCTCTCTTACCCTTACGGTACTTACTCGATCAAACCACCTCACACCACACATTGTCCTCAAACATCTCATTTCCAGCACATCCATCCTCCTGCGCACAACTCTATCCATAGCCCACGCCTCGCAACCATACAACATTGTTGGAACCACTGTTCCTACAAACATACCCATATTTGCTTTCCGAGATAATGTTCTCGACTTCGACACATTCTTCAAGGCTCCCAGGATTTTCGACCCCTCCCCCACCCTATGATCCACTTCCGCTTCCATGGTTCCATCCGATGCCAGATCCACTCCCAGATATCTAAAACACTTTACTTCATCCAGTTTTTCTCCATTCAAACTTACCTCCCAATTGACTTGACCCTAAACCCTACTGTACCTAATTACCTTGCTCTTATTCATATTTACTCTTAACTTTCTTCTTTCACACGCTTTACCAAACTTAGTCATCAGCTTCTGCAGTTTCTAACATGAATTAGCCACCAGCGCTGTATCATCAGCGAACAACAACTGACTCACTTCCCAAGCTCTCTCATCCCCAACAGACTTCATACTTGCCCCTCTTTTCAAAACTCTTTCATTCACCTCCCTAACAACCCCATCCATAAACAAATTAAACAACCATTGAGACATCACACACCCCTGCCGCAAACCTACATTCACTGAGAACCAATCACTTTCCTCTCTTTCTACACGTACATATGCCTTACATCCTTGATAAAAACTTTTCACTGCTTCTAAGAACTTGCCTCCCACACCATATATTCTTAATACCTTCCACAGAGCATCTCTATCAACTCTATTATATGCCTTCTTCGGATCCATAAATGCTACATACAAACCCCTTTGCTTTTCTAAGTATTTCCCACATACATTCTTCAAAGCAAACACCTGATCCACACATCCTCTACCACTTCTGAAACCACACTGCTCTTCCCCAATCTGATGCTCTGTACATGCCTTTACCCTCTCAATCAATACCCTCCCATATAATTTACCAGGAATACTCAACAAACTTATACCTCTGTAATTTGAGCACTCACTCTTATCCCCTTTGCCTTTGTACAATGGCACTAATCACGCATTCCGCCAATCCTCAGGCACCTCATCATGAGTCTTACATACATTAAATAACCTTACCAACCAGTCAAAAATACAGTCACCCACTTTTTTAATAAATTCCACTGCAATACCATCCAAACCTGCTACCTTGCCGGCTTTCATCTTCCGCAAAGCTTTTACTACCTCTTCTCTGTTTACCAAATCATTTTCCCTAACCCTCTCACTTTGCACACAACCTCGAACAAAACACCCTATATCTGCCACTCTATCATCAAACACATTCAACAAACCTTCAAAATACTCACTCCATTGATTTCTCACATCACCACTATTTGTTATCACCTCCCCATTTGCGCCCTTCACTGAAGTTCCAATTTGCTCCCTTGTCTTACGCACTTTATTTACCTCCTTTCAGAACATCTTTTTATTCTCCCTAACATCTAATGATACTCTCTCACCCCAACTCTCATTTGCCCTCTTTTTCACCTCTTGCACCTTTCTCTTGACCTCCTGTCTCTTTCTTTTATACATCTCCCACTCAATTGCATTTTTTCCCTGCAAAAATCGTCCAATTGCCTATCTTTTCTCTTTCACTAATAATCTTACTTCTTCATCCCACCACTCACCACCCTTCCTAATCAACCCACCTCCCACTCTTCTCATGCCACAAGAATCTTTTGCGCAGTCCATCACTGATTCCCTAAATACTTCCCATTCCTCCCCCACTCCCCGTACTTCCTTTGTTCTCACCTTTTTCCATTCTGTACTCAGTCTCTCCTGGTACTTCCTCACACAAGTCTCCTTCCCAAGCTCACTTACTCTCACCACCCTCTTCACCCCAACATTCACTCTTCTTTTCTGAAAATCCATACAAATCTTCACCTTAGCCTCCACAAGATAATGATCAGACATCCCTCCAGTTGCACCTCTCAGCACATTAACATCCAAAAGTCTCTCTTTCGCGCGCCTGTCAATTAACACGTAATCCAATAACGCTCTCTGGCCATCTCTCCTACTTACATACATATATACATATATATATATATATATATATATATATATATATATATATATATATATATATATATATATATATATATACGCATAAAGCGTATATGAACGCGCACCTTCATAGAACATACAAAGCTCCATCAGCCAGGATCGAACCTGGGTCCCCTTGTGCAAGAGGCAGGCATGCTAACCGCTAGGCTAAGGGACTGTATGATAGGAAACAACTATTCCAAATACTAAGTACTCGAATACCCTTCGTCTCACTATGGTGAGCAACGGGGTCCATCGGTTGTTTCCGAACAGAGCACATAGCCAGCTGAGAGCGTTTTACCGAACCTGACTGTACAACGCGGAGTTATATGAATACGAATAAAGTGTATATGAACGCGTACCTTCATAGAACATACAAAGCTCCATCAGCCAATAGACCCCGTTGCTCACCATAGTGAGACGAAGGGTATTCGAGTACTTAGTATTTCGAATAGTTGTTTCCTATTATACAGTCCCTTAGCCTAGCGGTTAGCATGAGTGCCTCTTGCACAAGGGGTCCCAGGTTCGATCCTAGCTGATGGAGCTTTGTATGATATATATATATATATATATATATATATATATATATATATATATATATATATATATATATATGCATATATATATATACATATATATATCTTTCTTTTCTTTTCTTTCAAACTATTCGCCATTTCCCGCATTAGCGAGGTAGCGTTAAGAACAGAGGACTGGGCCTTTGAGGGAATACCCTCACCTGGCCCAATTCTCTGTTCCTTCTTTTGGAATATCAAAAAAAAAAAAAACGAGAGGGGAGGATTTCCAGCCCCCCGCTCCCTCCCCTTTTAGTCGCCTTCTACGACACGCAGGGAATACGTGGGAAGTATTCTTTCTCCCCTATCCCCTATATATATATATATATATATATATATATATATATATATATATATATATATATATATATATATATATATATACATATATATATATCCCTGGGGATAGGGGTGAAAGAATACTTCCCATGCAATCCTCGCGTGTCGTAGAAGGCGACTAGACGGGACGGTAGCGGGTGGCCAGATATCCTCCCCTCCTTGTATATTAACTTTCTAAAAATGGGAAACAGAAGGAGTCACGCGGGGAGTACTCAAACTCCTCGTAGACTCAGATTGGGGTGTCTAAATGTGTGTGGATGTAACCAAGATGTGAAAAAAGGAGAGATAGGTAGTATGTTTGAGGAAAGGAACCTGGATGTTTTGGCTCTGAATGAAACGAAGCTCAAGGGTTAAGGGGAAGACTGGTTTGGGAATCTCTTGGGAGTAAAGTCAAGGGTTAGTATGAGGACAAGAGCAAGGGAAGGAGTAGCAGTACTCCTGAAACAGGAGTTGTGGGAGTATGTGATAGAATGTAAGAAAATAGATTCTCGATTAATATGGGTAAAACTGAAAGTTGATAGAGAGAGATGGGTGATTATTGGTGCATATGCACCTGGGCATGAGAAGAAAGATCATGAGAGGCAAGTGTTTTGTGAGCAGCTGAATGAGTGTGTTAGTGGTTTTGATGCACAGGACCGGGTTATAGCGATGGGTGATTTGAATGCATAGGTGAGTAATATGGCAGTTGAGGGAATAATTGGTATACATGGGATGTTCAGTGTTGTAAATGGAAATGGTGAAGAGCTTGTAGATTTATGTGCTGAAAAAGGACTGGTGATTGGGAATACCTTTTTTTAAAAAGAGAGATATACATAAGTATACGTATGTAAGTAGGAAAGATGGCCAGAGAGCGTTATTGGATTACGTGTTAATTGACACGCGCGCGAAAGAGAGACTTTTATATGTTAATGTGCTGAGAGGTGCAACTGGAGGGATGTCTAATCATTATCTTGTGGAGGCTAAGGTGAAGATTTGTATGGGTTTTCAGAAAAGAAGAGTGAATGTTGGGGTGAAGAGGGTGGTGAGAGTAAGTGAGCTTGGGAAGGAGACTTGTGTGAGGAAGTACCAGGAGAGACTGAGTACAGATTGGAAAAAGGTGAGAACAATGGAAGTAAGGGGAGTGGGGAAGGAATGGGATGTATTTAGGGTATCAGTGATGGATTGCGCAAAAGATGCTTCTAGCATGAGAAGAGTGGGAAGTGGGTTGATTAGAAAGGGTAGTGAGTAGTGGGAGGAAGAAGTAAGAGTATTAGTGAAAGAGAAGAGAGAGGCATTTGGACGATTTTTCACGGAAAAATTGCAATTGAGTGGGATATGTATAAAAGAAAGAGACAGGAGGTCAAGAGAAAGGTGCAAGAGGTGAAAAAGAGGGCAAATGAGAGTTGGGTTGAGAGAGTATCATTAAATTTTAGGGAGTGTAAAAAGATATTCTGGAAGGAGGTAAATAAAGTGCGTACCACAAGGGAGCCAATGGGAACTTCAGTGAAGGGCGCAAATGGGGAGGTGAAAACAAGTAGTGGTGATGTGAGGAGATGGAGTGAGATTTTGAAGGTTTGTTGAATGAGTTTGATGATAGAGTGCCAGATATAGGGTGTTTTGTTCGAGGTGGTGTGCAAAGTGAGAGGGTTAGCGAAAATGATTTGGTAAATAGAGACGAGGTAGTAAAAGTTTTGCGGAAGATGAAAACTGGCAAGGCAGTAGGTTTGGATGGTATTGCAATGGACTCTATTAAAAAAGGGGGTGACTGTATTGCTGACTGGTTGGTAAGGTTATTTAATGTATGTATGTCTCACGGTGAGGTGCCTGAGGATTGGCGGAATGCGTACATAGTGCCATTGTACAAAGGCAAAGGGTATAAGAGTGAGTGCTCAAATTTCAGAGGTATAAGTTTGTTGAGTATTCCTGGTAAATTATATGGGAGGGTATTGATTGAGAGGGTGAAGGCATGTACAGAGCATCAGATTGGGGAAGAGCAGTGTGGTTTCAGAAGTGGTAGAGGATGTGTGGATCAGGTGTTTGCTTTGAAGAATGTATGTGAAAAATACTAGGAAAAGCAAATGGATTTGTATGAAGCATTTATGGATGTGGAGAAGGCATATGATAGAGTTGATAGAGATGCTCTGTAGAAGGTATTAAGAATATATGGTATGGGAGGCAAGTTGTTAGAAGCAGTGAAAAGTTTTTATCGAGGATGTAAGGCATATGTAGGAAGAGAATAAAGCGATTGGTTGTCAGTGAATGTTGGTTTGCGGCAGGTGTGTGTGATGTCTCTCTGGTTGTTTAATTTGTTTATGGTTGGGGTTGTTAGGGACGTGACTGCAAGAGTTTTGGAAAGAGGGGCAAGTATGAAGTTTGGTGTGGATGAGAGAGCTTGGGAAGTGAGTCAGTTGTTGTTCGCTGTTGATACTGCAGAAGCTGGTGACTGAGTTTGGTAAAGTATGTGAAAGAAGAAAGTTAAGAGTAAATGTGAATAAGAGCAAGGTTATTTGGTACAGTAGGGTTGAGGGTCAAGTCAACTGGGAGGTAAGTTTGAATGGAAAAAAACTGGAGGAAGTAAAGTGTTTTAGATATCTGGGAGTGTATCTGGCAGTGGATGGAACCATGGAAGCGGAAGTGAATCATACAGTGGGGAGGGGGCGAAAATTCTGGGAGCCTTGAAGAATGTGTGGAAGTCGAGAACATTATCTCCGAAAGCAAAAATGGGTACGTTTGAAGGAACACTGGTTCCAACAATGTTGTATGGGTGCGAGGCGTGGGCTATGGATAGAGTTGTGCGCAGGAGGGTGGATGTGCTGGAAATGAGAGGTTTGAAGACAATATTTGGTGTGAGGTGGTTTGATCGAGTAAGTAATGTAAGAGGAAGAGAGATGTGTGGAAATAAAAAGAGCGTGGTTGAGAGAGCAGAAGAGGGTGTTTTGAAATGTTTTGGGTACATGTAGAGAATGAGTGAGGAAAGATTTACCAAGAGGATATGTGTCGGAGGTGGAGGGAATGAGGAGAAGTGGGAGACCAAATTGGAGGTGGAAAGATGGAGTGAAAAAGATTTTGAGTTATCGGGGCCTGAACATACAGGAGGGTGAAAGGCGGGCAAGGAATAGAGTGAATTGAATCGTT
Organism: Panulirus ornatus; assembly: GCF_036320965.1. NCBI lineage: Eukaryota > Metazoa > Arthropoda > Malacostraca > Decapoda > Palinuridae > Panulirus > Panulirus ornatus. The sequence goes on from NC_092238.1 coordinate 56,894,029, forward strand.
GTGGTATACCGGTGTTGACGTGCTGTCAGTGGATTGAATCAGGGAATGTGAAGCGTCTGGGGTAAACCATGGAAAGTTGTGTGGGGCCTGGATGTGGAAAGGGAGCTGTGGTTTCGAGCATTATTGCATTACAGCTAGAGACTGAGTGTGAACGAATGGGGCCTTTGTTGTTTTTTCCTAGCGCTACCTCGCACACATGAGGGGGGAGGGGGATGGTATTCCATATGTGGCGAGGTGGCGATGAGAATGAATAAAGGCAGACTGTGAATTGTGTGGATGGGTATATATGTATGTGTCTGTGTGTATATATATATGTGTACAGTGAGTTGTATAGGTTATATATATTTGCGTGTGTGGACGTGAATGTATATACATGTGTATGGTGATGGGTTGGGCCATTTCTTTCGTCTGTTTCGTTGCGCTACCTCGCAAACGCGGGAGACAACGACAAAGCAAAATAAATAAATCAAAAATAAATATATATATATATATATATATATATATATATATATATATATATATATATATATATATATATATATATATATATATATATATATATATATATATATATATAATGTATAATGCGCAAAACCCACAGGTCCCTTTCCACATCCAAGCCCAACAAAACTTTCCATGGCCCAACCTAGACTCTTCATATACCCTGGTTCAATCCATTGGCAGCACGTCGACCCCGGTATACCATATCGTTCCAATTCACTCTATTCCTTGCAAGCCTTTCATCCTCCTTCATGTTAAGGCCCCGATCACTCAAAATCTTTTTCACTCCATCTTTCCACCTCCATTTTGGTCTCCCACTTTTCCTCGTTCCCTCCACTTCTGAAGCATATATCCTTTTTGTCAATGTTTCCTAACTCATTCTCTCCATGTTACCAAACAATTGAAAACACCCTCTTCTGCTCTTTCAACCACACTCTTTTTATTACAACACATCTATCTTACCTTTTCATTACTTACTCGATCAAACCACCTCACAACACATTTTGTCCTCAAACATCTCATATCCATCACATCTACCCTCCTGAGCACAACTCCATGTACAGCCCACGCCTCGCAACCATATAACATTGTTGGAAGCGCTATTCGTTCAAACATACCCATTTTTGCTTTCCAAGATAATGTTCTCGACTTCCACACATTCTTCAACGCTCCCAGAACTTTCGCCCCTTTCCCCACCCTATGATTCACTTCCGCTTCCATTGTTCCATCCGCGCCCAAATCCATTCTCAGATATCTAAAACACTTCACTTCCTCCAGTTTTTCTCCATTCAAACTTACCTCTAATTTGACTCATCCCCCAACGCTACTATACCTAATAACCTTGCTCTATTTCACATTTACTCTCAGCTGTCTTCTTCCACACACTTTACCAAACTCAGTCTCCAGCTTCTGCAGTGTCTCACCCGAATTAGCCGCCAGCGCCTTATCATCAGGAAACAACAACTGACTCACTTCCCAAGCTCACTCCTCCACAACAGACTGCATACTTGCCACTCTTTCCAAGACTCTTGCATTCACCTCCCATCCATGAACAAATTAAACAACCATGGAAACATCACGCACCCCTGTCGTAAATCAACTTTCACTGGGAAATAATCACTTTCCTCTCTTCCTACGCATACACATGCCTTACATCCTCGACAAGAACTTTTCACATCTTGTATCTACTTACGTCCCAAACCATATATTCTTAATACCTTCCACAGAGCATATCTATTAACTCTATCATATGCCTTCTCCAGATCCATAAATGCTACATACAAATCCATTTACTTTTCCAAGTATTTCTCACATACATTCTTCAAAGGAAAACCTGGTCCAGACATCATCTACCACTTCTGAAACCACACTGTTCTTCCCCAGTCTGATGCTTTGTACATGCCTTCACCCTCTCAGTCAATACCCTCCCATATAATTTCCCAGGAATACTCAATAAACTTATGCCTCCGTAATTTGAGCACTCACTCCTATCTCCTTTGCCTTTGTGAAATGGCACTATGCAAGTATTCCAATAATCCTCAGGCACCTCACCATGAGACGTATATACATTAAATATCCTCACAAACCAGTCAACAATACAGTATCTCCTTCTTTTAGTAAATACCACAGCAATACCATCCAAAGTTGCTGCCTTGCCGGCTTTCATCTTCCGCAAAGCTTTTACTACTTCTTCTGTGTTCACTAAATTATTCTCCCTAACCCTCTCACTCTGCAAACCACCTCGACCAAAACATCTTGTATCTGCTACTATCATCAAACACATTCAACAAACCTTCAAAATACTCTTTCAATCTCTTTTTCACATCACCAATAAATGTTATCACCTCCCTATTAGCCCCCTCACTGTAGTTCCCATTTGTTTTCTTGTCTTACGCACTTTATTTACCTCCTTCCAAAACATCTTTCTATTTTCCCTAAAATTTAATGATAGTCTCTCACTCCAACTCTCATTTGCCCTCTTTTTCGCCTCTCGCACCTTTCTCTTAACCTCCTGCCTGTTTGTTTTATATATCATCCAGTCATTTGCATTATTTCCCTGCAAAAATTGCCCAAATACCTCTCACTTCTCTTTCACTAATGTTCTTACTTCTTCATCCCACCACTCAATACCCTTTCTAATCTGCCAGCTGCCCACGCTTCTCATGCCACAAGCATCCCTTCCGCAAGCCATTACTGCTTCCCTAAATATATCCCATTCCTCCCCCAATCCCCTTACGTCCTTTGTTCTCACCTTTTTCCATTGTGTACTCAGCCTCTCCTGGTACTTCCTCACACAAGCGTCCTTCCCAAGCTCACTTACTCTCAAAACTCTCTTCACCCCAACATTCTCTCGACTTTTTGAAAACCTCTACAAATCTTCACCTTCGCCTCCACAAGATAATGATCAGATATCCCTCCAGTTACAC